>NC_052357.1:65948880-66083721 GCF_009727055.1 Benincasa hispida | reverse complement strand
CATCAAGACCCTGGCGTCCAAGACTCTGCTTCCGGAGGCACGACTTTGGGTTTATTTGGTTAAAAGGCGGTTGATCCCAACTTCCCATGACAAGACAATTTCAAGGGATCGAGTTATGGCCGCATATTGCATTGCGCGCGGCATTCCAATCGATGTAGGCCAGTAGATCACAAGTCAAATTCGAGGCTTTGTGGGGCACATTAGAGGACAATACTTCTTTCCATGGACTATCTCAAGTATGTGCCTATCAATAGGCATAGGCATTGAGGAAGAGCCCATGCACGAAGTCCACGGCCTCATCAATATCAAAATCCTGAGGTTGATCCTCAAAGACTCCCCACATTTCCCAGAGCTACCTTTAAAGAGGCCCGCAATCGATCTCAATGCGTCGCAAGAACCCAGGCTAAAGAGACAGCACAGAGATGATAAGGAAAAAGAAAAGGTCCAGGAATTACCATCGCAAGAGACAGAACCTTTGGACCCTTAACCCTTAGTAATCCGCCCTCCAAGCCCTCCCACACAACCTTCTTCTTCTTCCCTTCCTGAGCACTTTATCAACCTTCTCCTTTCCCCAAATTCTCCAACCGCATATCCAGCAGCCCCATCCTCACCTTCAGCATCATCACCGCAACATTCCCTTCCACCGCCGCATATTGATGACCCACACGATTTGGGTGAAGACACCTCTACCCTACCCCAAAACATTGTTGGCGAGACATCGCAGGCACCACCTACTGTTGCCTCCTTGGCTGTTGAGTTAATAGAAATGCGGTCCCTCTTCTCCCAACAACAACAACTCTTCGCTCGGTAACAAGCCTTCTTCAACCAGAAATTTGATGTGGTAATGGAACAAGTCGACGATATACAGTGCAGTGCTGCTACGTCAAGGGAGGTGTTGATCAATATGCAGTGCAACATTTATAAGGTCCATCGCCACCAAAGACAGATTGTGGAGTGCAACCAGGAGTACTTTAATTTTCTCACAGCATATCTTCATGGTCCCATGATGCCTCCGCATCTCAGGCAGCATCTGGTTTTCGAAGAGACTCCACCCATACCGCATCAGAACCCTCCTCTAGACCCTTCTGCTCCTCAACAATAATCTTTATATTTTTATGCGGCCATTCTATATTTTTATTCAATTCATTATTTTTCTAAGTGAACAAAATTCTTTGATTCTTTGTACAGACAACAATTTTAATATTGCGTTATTTTTAATTATTTGTATACTTAGTTAATTTTCAATACAACTAAGTAGTAATTCTCTCTTTTCGCCTATGCCTTTTTCTTTATCATCCTGTGTCAATATTTGGGATATTCTTGATCTTTTACTTTTACGTTATTCATTATGCTGCCATGATGTATAATATGTTTACATTTAGAAAATTTCCCACACTTTGTAAATTCTAACTAACACTTAGTTAATTCGTAGCTTAGCAATACTTTACCTTTTGCCCTTCAAAGTTCTGCTCAAACCTTCTTTTTGAAAATTTTTTCTAAGTGTTTGTCTATTCTGTCCAAACAACGTAATGAGGACCTTGCGCATCTCTAAATTTGGGGGTGGGGAAGGTCTGAGCAGATGAGATCAAGATTATGCGGTCATTAAGAAAAATGTGTTCATTTTTCATTTCCACGCCGAAAAAAAAGGAAAAAAAGAAAAAAAATAAATAAATTTTCATATCAACTCCAATGTCAGCACAAGGGAAAACTCAAAAACATTTCCAACCTGATAAGAGTTATTTGTGAAAGGAACCTGCTCGTAGTTGGATGTTCGCATGACACCTGTGGGAGCAAGCCAAAACTAAGGTGGGTTTCCAAGAACAATGCAATATGAAAAGAGAAAAATGCAAAAGAAAAAAATAAAAAATGCAAGAGACAACTCCTCTGAATATCATGAGTTAAAGTTGAATTGGCACACAACCGTGGTTGGATGTTCGCATGACACTGGTGGGAACAAGCCAAAACGAAGGGTGTAACCATGATCAACGGTCTCTAATAAATGACGCAAAATTCAACCACCGCATACAGATGCATCAAGTTGTTTCGATAAAAAAGAGGTAAAAATTCTTTTTGAAACTAAAAAAGTATTTTTGAGCAGAAATTTGTAGTATAGAAGAATAAAGTAGGGTTTTGATACGACTTAGCAAGGATAGAAGGAAATTGCGTTGTCAATAATGTGCCTAAGTGGAGTATTTGGAGCAATTAATCAATGCAAAAATATAAGATAGGAATTGAGTTTTATTGCCTTAGTTAAAGATATGCTTGAGGACAAGCATATATCTAAATTTGGGGGTGTGATAACTTGTAGAAATAAAAGTTATTTATACTGCTTTATTTAGATATTGCGGTTAAAAGAGAGGAAAGTTGCATCAATTGTACGGAAATTGGTTAAGAAATATAATAATTATAAATTGTCATCAATACACCCACTAACACCATTGCGATGGTAGAAAAGAATATTTCAAGTCTGTTTTGCAGGAAATCCAATCACCGTATGCGTTCATGGCTCAAGAGAAAAAAGATTAACGCATCTACGTCACATTACGCCCATCAATGCAATGACGGCACATGCGACAATCGATTTAAAGCTAAACTTCAACCGCATTTGGTAATAAAAACAACACTGCATGCGAGCATACGATCGAAAGATGCAAATGAGCAACACAATCGCGGAGGATTTTGACACGTGTACAACTAACCGTTGTGCATTTTTGACGAACTGATTGCATAACAGAAGAAATATTTATTCCACCATTTTCAGAATTTCTATAACAATAAAGTGGGGACCACAAGTCAGAGAGTCAAAGCTTTCATCTATAAATACCCTCAAAGAATTCACTGAAGGATATACTTGATACGGGGGATAATTGATATAAGGCTATTGAGAGTGAGGCTGATCTGAGTGCTGATCGGAGAAGATCTGGGAAGAAAAGTGACAAGGCCGAGAGGTGATTCTCAAGGCGAATCATTCCAAATCCTCGTCGTGAAGCTCTGTACCTAGATCAACTCTACCGATTGACAAGCATGAGAGGAAAGTTCATCCTTCCGTTCACTCCATCTACACCGGCAAGCAATTTCTCCATCCAGATCAATGTCAAGACATTGGCACTCTTCTGTATCTGTTTCTAACTCTTATTCATCAATTGTATTTCATCTTCTTAGTCTAAATCATTCACAACCATGTATCAGACGCTTGATTTTATAATTAATTGTCACGATCATTCTCATTTCCACATTTCTGTCTATTTTCATTCCTCCATTAATCGCTTTCTCCACGATGTTTTCTTAATCCCTTGGTAATTAATATGAATTAAACAAGTAACTTAATCTGTGCTAAAGAAATAAAGATGTTTAACTAAAGCATGCTAGACGGTATCTTCACCTGTGAGACCAGAAGTGAAGATGCCATCTGATCTATCGAGAGAAGGTTAGAAGAATGCGTTAACTAAAGCGAGAAGTAATTCTAGAAATGGAAGCAACCTTGCGTTCACTACGTTCGTCCTTGTTTCACCACAAAGATGTGGAAAACACGGTCGATCACTAAAGGGTGTACGCCAAAGGAAAGCAGAACCGTACTTAGATCTTTAACGCAATTAAGAAACTTGCGCTGTTTATATTAATTATCCTTTCTCTTTCTACTTCGCACATAAGCCTTGCCACCGCATAATACAATCTTTGTATATTCTTCACAGTTAGTCTCAACCTCGGTATCTTGTATCATGTAACCTGTATCTTTTATCATCATAGCTTAGGTTTATTTTATCGCACTTTACTTTTATCGCAATTTACTTCATTATCGCATTTTTATCGCTTATCTTTACTTTACTGCACAATTTACTTTACCGCATCTTTAAATACCTGTACATATAACTTTTATTAAATTGAAAAATCCCAATCGCATATATCACGAATATAAAGCAATTAACCTAAACAATCCCTGTGTTCGACCTCGGATCACACCGAAAAACTTGCGGTGGAATTATACTTGGTTCCAACGCAAGGAAACTTATGACAACGCACTGCGTACTACAAGAACATTCACTAATAACACATATCTAGAAGTAGTATCGCATAAAGAAAATAAAGTCATCATTCATCCATGCGTTGTATGACATAAGATCATTATCCACAAAATAGAAGCATCAAATCTATGTCATCAAGTTTGTGGCGTCATCGCATTTTATGTCACAACAGGTAACCACATAAACTTGGCTAACGTAAGATTATTCCTATCTCTAGTGAACACTAGCTTACATTGCTTAATGCGACCAACCACTTACCCTCCCGAGCAGTCAGTTGTTGCTGACTTTACTCATAGACAAGTATTGTGTCCACCTATAGATAGTCGTTGCTACAGCTTCACACTAAGCAAATAAGGTTTTCTCACAACACTCTCGCAACGCACACCTCCCGATGGTTTTCTACATGCTTCATATTCCTATGTCGCATGATTAAGTATGTGATACTCTAACAGTCTCACTAGGTGATGCAATGAAATTTAAAGATGCTAAGTAAATGAAGATGGAGATGGAGTCGAAGGAAAATATCGAAACGCATTAATCACAAAATGTATTAATTCCTTAACCAAAATGTAATACAAGACAATATAAGGAAAGAAGAGAAAATGAAAGGACCAGCTGGAAACAATGTCTTGATTCCAGCAGATGTGTGTCAAGGCTATCGGTGGTGCCATGGAAGGGTGGTGGAGCTGACTCTCTCAAGATCTAACTCTGGCGAAGGCTCCAGTCGTCACTCGGAATGGATGAAGGAGATGAAGAACTCTCAAGGTTTCTTCTCACGGCGTTAGTCTGGATCACAAGGATCTTCCCGAAGGCGAGCCTCAGGCAAAAAACCTTGGATAAAATGAAATTCTGCTCGTCGGCTTTTATTTATAGAGCTTGATCGCCGACAGCATTAATGGACCTGCTCTGATTCTAACATTCGCGATGCGTTGGTCCTTTTCTGAATCTCTGCTACTAACGGTGTGGTAGGTGAAATGTCAACATCATCTTTTGATTCTCCCGAGATATGTGTTGATGCTTCCATTCCACTAACCTTGCGTTCATCCCTCTATTATGGTTATCATCGTGTAGCTGCAATCTTGAAATGACCTCGTTCGCTTGATTACTGCAACTTCTACATAATGACTGCAATCGCTTGATGATCGCAACTTCTATGCAATGGACGTATGTGGTTGATTATCGCAACACCCATGCGTTGAACATATGTGTTTGCCTTTGCGATGGAGAATTTCTCCGCATGCGGTCGTCTATGCGATAGCCCGGCTCTCGCGTCTGTGTCCGCTTCTTGCGTTAGCTACAAAGATAGACAATTGAATGCATAATAACGCATAATAGTGGGTTAGCCAAGATTCTTAATGCTAAACGACGCAAACTCATTTTCTCATGAATTCCTAACATAATTGCCACATATTCTGCTTAATAGCCTTCATAATTCTAAATAAAAGGCCTAAGATGACGTGCATTTCCGCTTGTCATCAATGCTCTTAAGTTTATCTTCACTACACAGATGGTTGAAAGATCGTCTATTAAGGAACATGTCCTTAAGTTAATGAACCATTTCAACATTGCTGAGATGAATGGAAGTCTTATAAATGAGCTCAGTCAAGTGAGCTTTATCATGCATGTTGCTGGACAGCTTTCTGCAATTCCATAGCAATTGTGTTATGAACAAAATTGACTGCAATCTCACCACCCTCCTTAACGAGTTGCAGATTTTTTTAGTCTTTAATGAAAGCCAAAAGAAATAATGAGAAGAAAATGTTGCTTTCTCCAAAAAGAAAAAGTTCGACAAAGGTTCGACCTATGGAACTAAATTTGTGCCTCCATTTTCATCTGGTGTGATGAAATGGAAAAAAAAAAAAAGAAAAAAAGAAAAAAAAAAAGGGTGGAAACGGGAATAAAGCCGCCATTGTTGTTGCTGCCCAAAAGGGAAAGAAGCTCATGGTTACAAAAGGAACCTGTTTTTACTGCAACCAAGATGGGCATTGGAAAATGAATTGCCCAAAATATTCGGCCGAGAAAAAGATGAAAAAAGAAGGTAAATTTGATTTACTAGTTCTAGAAATGTGTTTAGCAGAAAATGATAACCATGCAGGGATACTTGATTCAAAAGCAACTAACCATATTTGTACTTCTTTACAGGATACTAGTTCCTAAAGAGATTTGGCAGCAGAAGAGATGACTCTACGGGTTGGAACAGGAGAGGTTGTCTCAGCGGTTGCAAGTGAGAGTTTAAAGTTGTTTTTTGAATAAAAGTTTATGTTGTTAGACAATGTTTACTATATTCCTAATTTCAAAAGGAACTTTCAGTTTCATGTTTATTGGAACAATCTTTTAATGTATCTTTTATTTGAAATAAAGTATTTATCTTGAAAAATGGTATTGATATTTGTTCTGCAACAAACGAAAGCAACTTATATGTACTAAGGTCGTTAGTATAAAAAATTCTCCCCAATATTGAAATGTTCAACATTGCAACCATAAACTAAGAAAAGAACATTTACTCTTAAAGAAAATGCTCATCTTTTGCATCTAAGACTAGGTCACATTAATCTCAATAGGATTGAGATGTTGGTTAAAAATGGACTTCTAAACGAGTTAAAAGAAAATTCTTTACAATGTGAATCTTGTCTAGAAGGAAAAATGACAAAATGACCTTTTACTGAAAAAGGTTACAGGGCCAAAGAACCCTTGGAGCTTATGCACTCAGACCTTTGTGGTCCGATGAGTATAAAAGTTAGAGGAGGGTTTGAATATTTTGGTACTTTTATGGATGATTATTCAAGATATGGGCATGTTTACCTAATGCAACATAAGTCTAACACACTTGAAAAGTTTAAGGAGTATAAGGCTGGAGTTAAAAATTTGTTAGGTAAAAAGATTAAAACACTTCAATCAGATCGAGGTGGAAAGTACATGGATATTAAATTCCAAAACTATTTGATAGAACATGGAATCACATCTCAACTCTCAGCACCTGATACGCCTCAACAAAACGGTGTATCACAAAGGAGAAATAGAACCCTGTTAGACATGGTTTGCTCCATGATGAGTTATGCTTCTTTACCTATCTCGTTCTGGGGTTATGCAGTATAGACTGTTGCTTACGTCTTAAACCAGATTCCATCAAAGAATGTTACCAGAATACTTTTTGAATTATGGAGAGGTCATAAAAGTAGTTTACGACATCTTAAAATTTGGGGATATGCAGTACATGTGTTTGTGGCAAATCCAAAGAAATTAGAACTACGTTCAATATTATGCCTATTCGTAGCATATTCTAAAGAAATGAGAGATGGTTTGTGTTAGATTTAAAAAACACGCAGTGGAAGTCAAATGGATCATTAAGCATTATAATTCATTAATTTTGGCTTTAAATTAAGCATTCTCATAAACTAAAAGAGGGTTTCATGACATACCTTTGAAGAACCTCTTGAAACTCGAATTCCAGCTGCAAATCTTCTCTAAATCTGTTTGTGAACCACCTCAAGGCCTTCACTACTATCCTCTTGGTGCCTTAGATAGAGTTATGGGACTCAAAATAAGCTTGAATTGAGGGAAAATGGAGAAAATGTTCTAGTTTATCAGCTGAAGAGTCTTCTTCAACCGTTGAAGATTTTTCAGCTTAACCTTTCAATTGCATGCTTGATTTCCACTTCAATCTCCTTTATTTATTGCATGACTTTCATGCAAAGAGGATTGCAACATGAGTTGCACCCCATGCTTGGAAAATTGACTCAAGATTAAGGTGGAGAGTGTGTGAACAACTTGGTTGAAAGTGGAGATATCCCACTTTTTGGGATTTTCCATTTTCTATCTTTTTTCAATTGTTGATTTACTAATTGATTTCTAAAATCAATTTTTGTTTTCAAAATTGAAATCTTTATTAATTTTACAACAAAATATAATAATAAGTGAGATGTAAGTCTCCAGTATCAACGACGTTATATACAGAGTTTAGTCATCTCGTGGTCCGATCTTATACAAACTCTTTGTATAGGACACCCCCGCTCACATGTCTCCACGTGAATAGTTAGGATCTACCATTTGTAGTAGTTCACAACACTTGCAAACCTTTACAAAGTGAGCCATATCCGTAGTGTCACCAGGATCAAGTATCCCTCCTTAATCCTTATACTACAGACCTTTTTAGGTTATCACTTAAGGCATGATCCACTTGTATTCTCATATACATGCTTAAGTTTTCATACAATAACCATGGAGCTTTGTTTACTGGATATGAGTAAATGCCAAATAAAATAACTTTTATTTTATTTATAACAATGTGTATAATTTATAAACTACGAGACTCCAGGAGAATTAGAACACCAATCCCAACCATCTCAAACGTAAGCAAGGAACCAAATAATTCATCTACTTTCAACTTTGTTATGTCTCGAGTTTCCTCAATGGTAGTAACTTTCATATCAAATCTCTTAGGTAGTGACCTACCTTCTGGACGAGTTTTTCTTATGAATTTTTTTCTCCACGAGAAAATGACACATTTGCAATATCTGACAGCCAAACATTGAATTCAACAATAGATTCTCCATCATGCATTCTAAGGTTCTAAAACTTTGATGTCAACAACTGCAACCTTGACACCTTAACTTTAGAATTTCCCTCATGAGCAACGAATAAGGTATCCTATGCCTCCTTAACAGAAAAGCAAGTATTACTTAGTTTGAATATGTTGCGATCTACACCATTAAATATGGCATTCAAGGCACGAGAATTCTCCAACGAAGTTTCATCTTCTTCTACAAACCACTGAAACTCTGGCTTTAAGATTTATTTTCCATCATCAGTTTTGATGGTGGGATGAGACCACCCAGCTACAAAAACCTTCCAAGATTTGCTGTCAATTGACTTCAGAAAGGCAATCATTCGAGCTTTCCAATATGAAAAGTTTGTTCCATTTAAAACCAGAGGATGAGTGATAGAGCCACCTTTTTTTATCCTATCCACGATCGAAACATCTGAGGTAAATGTGACCTGCTCTGATACCAATTGAAAAAGAAATGGGATGACTCTCCACTCGAAATACGAATGTTAAATGGAAAACGCTGACAACCACTGAAATAACAAAAATACTAATAGCAAGTCACCATATAAAGCCAACAAAACAAATCTCCAACAGTGAGTATACTTCGAATGAGTTCAAGTATTATTGTTCAAAACATGGTATTAGACATGTGATGACATGCAGTAATACATATCATTTTAGGCCTTTTACTTAGAATTATGAAGGATGTTAAGCAAAATATGCGGCAATTGTGCTAGGAATCCATGAGAAAAATGAGCTTGCATCGTTCAGTATGATGAATCTCGGCTAACCCGTTATTATGCGATATTATGCGTTCAATGTTCTATTTTTGTAGCTAACGCAAGAAATGGACGCAAACGTGGAAATCGGACCACCACATAGATGACCGTATGTGGAGAAACTCTCCATCACAAAGGCAAACGCGTCGATCAACGCATGGATGTTGCGGTAATCAGCTGTATGCGTCCATCGCATGGAAGTTGCGTTCGTCAAGCGATTGTGGTCATCGTGTAGAGTTGCGATATTTAGTGAATGCAGTTACTGAATGATTGTGGCTACGCGATAACGCATGATAAAGGGATCAAGCAAGGTTGGTGGAATGAACGCATCAATGCATCTACCTTAGGAAAATCAAAAGATGATGTTGAGATTTCACCTACCACACCGTAGCGGCAGAGGTTCAGAAAATGGCTAACGCGCCGAATGTCAGACTCAGAGCAGTCCATTAATGCTGTCGGCGATCCAAGCTCTATAAATAGAAGCCAATGAGCAGAAATTCAAGTTATCTAGGGTTTTCGCCCAAGGTTGAATCCAAGGTTTTTGCCTGAGGTTCGCCTAAGGCGGATTCTTGTGATCTAGACAAATGCGTGAGAAGACGCTTGAGAGTTCTTCACCTCCTTCCTCCATTCCGAGTGACGACTGGAGCCTTCGGCCGGAGCTAGATCTCGAGAGAGTCAGCTCCACCGCCCATCCATGGCACCACCGGCAACCTTGACGCACAGCCGCTGGAAGCAAGGCCGGTCATTTCATTTTCTCTTCTTTTCTTACATTGTATTGTATACATTTTTTGGTTAAGGAATTAATACATTATGTTTTCAATGCATTTCTGTGTTCCTTCGATTCCATCTCCACTCTCTTTACTTAGCATCTTTAACTTTCATTGCATCACTTAGTGAGATTGCTAGAGTATCGCATACTTAGTCGTGTGGATTAGAGATATGAAGCATGTAGCAAACCACCGAGAGGTGTGCATTGCGTGAGTGTAGAAAACCTTATTTTCTTAGTGTGAAGCTGTAGCAACGCCTGTCTATAGGTGGACGCAATGCTTGTCTATGAGTAAAGTCAGCAATAACTAACTGTCCGAGAGGGTAAGTGGTTGGTCGCATTAAACAATGTAAGTCATTGTTCACTAGAGATAGGAATAATCTTATGTCAGCAAAGTTCATGCGGTTACCTTGTCTTATGTATGCGCCCATCACACTTTAGAGCTGCTCGAGAGAGAGTCTAAAGAGAAAACCTAAGACTCGAGAGAGCTAGGTTAGAATCGATGCTCGAGAGGGCTAGATTAGGTTTGCATAAGCAAGAATGGAGACTTAGGAATAAGCTCTGTTTTTTATTACACAGCGTATGCACCCTACAGAGAGGACAATGGCTGCGTCCAGGAAGTAGAATATGGTGGCTGTATGCAGTCATCTTGACATGTATGCATACACACCGCATACGTCCTAGATTTAGGCTTTTAGTGTGTGTAGCATGAACGCATGGCTTGCGTTGACTAAGGTTGCCCTTGCGGTCACTCTTAAGGGTTGCAATGAAGACATATTCGCATTTTATCTATTTTCCCATTCATTTGTTTCATGTCAAGAGTTGTCGTGTCTCTACCTCTCATGCATATTCTCATTGCATTGTCTGTTAGTTAGGAGTAGGAGTAGGATTAGTTTAGCAACCCCTCTAACATTCTTTTATTTAAATCGCCGCATGCACATTACCGCATTCACTTTGCTACAAGTCCCCGTGTTCGACCTCAGATCACCCGAGAAACTTGCGCTCGCGTTATACTTGGCGTGAATGCAAGAAAACTTATGACAGGACGCATGGTCATCGCATACATTCGTTAACGCATTATCAGTCCAACACATGACCATCAACACATGACTATTAACGCATACCTTAAGAACATGCATTTCATACTGCGTCCAAGGGATTTTAGTTGTTGAATAATTTGACACCTAATTTCCTGTCATCAACATGAGAAGACAGAGTCCGACACACCACAACCCAATGGAGTTGCTGAGAGGATGAACAAAATCATTGTGGTGAAGGTGAGGTGTATGCTTATAATATCTAATCTTCCTAAGTCATTTTGAGGTGAAGCTATGCAATGTGTCATGTATTTGATTAATCGATCTCCATCAATTCCTCTTAGTTTAGATATTCCAAGGAGAGCATGGAAGGGGCATGATCCCACTTATTTGCATCTTAGATCTTTGGCAACAAGGCATACATGCATGTGCCTAAAAACAGAGGTCAAAGCTTGATTTGAAGACCAATCCATGTGTTTTTGTCGAGTATGGGGATGAAGAATATGGTTACAGGTTCTACAATCTAAAAAAGAACAAGGTAGTGAGAAGCAGAGATATAGTATTCTTTGAGCACAAGAAGGGTGCAGATCTTCTGAGTACAAGGTACACTTCTACTTCAGAGTTATTTTTTTATACTACTAATTATTCTACTTATGCTTGTGTTGATCAGCTGAAAAATGAGATGTTGATGATATACATGATGATGGTGAGATACAACCTGACGATAATGTACCAGATCATGTTGATGATGATGATGATCTTGATGAGTCTTCATCTGATGAAGAAATTCATGAGGAAGATGTAGATGAGAAAGCGAGTCATAAAGAAGTTCATGACTAGGGGGAGCAATCTATTCCCCAAGTGGAGGATACTCAAGCTCGAAAATCCACCAGAGAGCGTAAACCTTCAATAAGGTATCCAAGCTCAAAGTTCATTATAGTTAGTGAAGATGGAGAGCTAGAGAACTATCAAGAGGTCTTCTCTCATAATGAAAAAGACCAGTAGCTTGACGCAATAAAGGAGAAGATGAATTCTCTAGAAAAGAATGGAACCTATGAGCTAGTGAAGCCTCTAAATGGAAAGAAAGTATTGAAAAACATATGGATTTTCAAATATAAGAAGGATGGTGAGACGATCATGAGGTACAAAGTCAGATTAGTGGTTAAGGGATGCAACCAGAAAAAGGACATTGACTTTGATGAAATCTTCTCTTCAGTGGTTAAAATGACATCTATCATAACAGTGTTGGGTTTAGCAGCAAGTCTTGATCTTGAGATAAAGCAACTAAATGCAAAAATTGCTTTTTTACATGGTGACGTCTATGAAGAGATCTACATGGAGCAACTTGAAGGATTTGAAGAAAAGGGAAAGATAAACGTGTTTGTAAGTCTTTATGGACTTAAACAAGCACCAAAGCAATGGTACAAGAAATTTGATTCGTTTATGATAAGCAACAGTTATAAACGAACTATAGTTGATTCTTGTGTATCTTTTAGAAAGTTCCCTACAGGAAATTTCATCATTATTCGTTTTTATGTAGATGATATGTTAATATTTGGACAAGATGTAGATATGATTCAAAATTTAAAGAAATATTTCTCAAAGTCTTTGATATGAAAGATTTGGGTCATGCAAAGCAGATCTTAGGTATGGAGATTGCTCGTGACAGGAAAACTAAGAAATTTTGGTTATCTCAAGAAAAGTATATTGAACGGGTGTTGAAAATGTTCAATATGAAGCATGCTAAGCCTGTTAGTACGCCATAGGAAACTCACTTTGAGTTAAGTAAGAGAGTTTGTCCTACAATGGAGAAAGAGGAAGAAGTTATGTCATACATTTCTTACTCTTCTATTGTTGGTACTTCGATGTATGCTATTATGTGTACTAGACCTGATATTACACATGCAGTCAATCTAGTGAGTTGAGTTTCTATCCAGGTAAGAATCACTGGAAAGCAATGAAGTGGATCCTCATATACTTTCAAGACACCTTCAAATTGAGTTTGTGTTATGAAGGTGACAAACCTATACTCGAAGGTTATACTGATGCAAACATGGCAGGTGATCTTGATAAAAGAAAGTCTCCCTCAGGTGATGTGTTTACATTTTCAGGGGGAGCCATCTCATTACAATCCAAGCTACAAAAATGCGTAGCATTGTCCACAATTGAGGCAGAGTATATTGCAGCAATGGAAACAAGCAAGGAGATATTATGGCTTAAAAGGTTCCTTCAAGAGTTGGGTTTGAAGCAAGGTGAGTATGTAATATTCTACGATAGTCAGAGTTCTATGGATTTGAGCAAGAATTCGATGTATCATGCTCATACCAAACACATTGGCATTAGATATCATTGGCTACAATATGTAACTAAAGAGAAGAGATTGATTTTGAAGAAAGTCTACACTGACAAGAACAGTACAAATATGTTGACTAAGGTAGTTCCTGGAAGCAAGATTGAATTTTGTAGCAAGTTTTTCGGGATGAAGTTCAAGTGATCATGGATGTGATTGTGTCTTCCCTGTGTTGGCCTGGAGGAAAAGATTGTTGTGGATGTCCAACTCACTTGTTGCACAAACAAAGCTGTATTTTTAAACTTGTGTTTTATGAGCCTAAAATGTTGGGTAATATGTTTGACTTAATTGGGGTTTTTTTTTTTTTTTTTTTTTGGCTGACCCATCTTGAAAGCCCCAGGTTTTCTTTTATGTGATATGAGTATGACCTAAAGAAGAAGAGAGTGAAAAAGAAGTAGAAAATCGTAGAGAAAGATAGCAGTTCGATTTTTCAGCAATAACTTTCACAAAGTTGTCGATTGTCGGAGTTTGAATTGTTGGATCGTGCTAAAATTTGGTCAACCTGTTTGGGACACATATGGTCTCATTTTGAACAGTTGAGGCGTTGTTCGGAGCTCTAGTTTGTCCGTAATCGCTGATGAACAGAATCTGTAAAACTGAGTGATTTTCATTTATCTCTCAAGCAGATATTTTATGTATGAAAGTATTGGTGGGTAGAAAATCTTTGTATGACTCATTTGAGTTCTCTTTCCCTTAATTTTATCATAATAAGAGAAGTTGACAAGGGTGGACTCCTCACAAGTCCCATGGTTTTCTCTTCACATCAAAGGAGTTTTTCGACATATAATTCATATGTGCTCTTCGCTTTTAGTCTTCCACGATGTTATGGTTTATTGTTGTCCATTATTAGTTGATTGCTTAGTGATTATTTGGTGATTAATTTGTGGTATTTTGGAATATAATTGTTTGGTTGATTATCTTAGAAAAGATCCTAATAAGTTGTTGATATATTATTTGAGTCCTATCAAACATTAGGTGATTATTATAATCTTACAATAGTCAATGTCCCAAATGGTCTCGAAAGGAAAATGGTCATTAAGAGATTCAGATTACAGTTAGATGTCGAGGAGCGACATAAAAAAGGAGCAAATAAATGCAACAATAATAACTAAGCGGCAAACCCTAGACCCTGGCCTACACGCTATCTTCTCTTCTCTTCTCTGCAATGGCCGTCGCTTCCATTATTCTCTCATTTATTTCTTCCTTTTCCACTTTAGATCCATGGCCAACGACGCCGCCCTCAACTCTTCTCTGGTTTTCTTGGCCGCCGTCGTCGTTCTCGTCGGAATCACTACGTATTCCTTTAAGAAGATGGTCGTAACTTACTTCGTCGGCGCTTTCGCCATCGCCGGCGTCCTCTTGCCGGATTGGTGCTTCTTTGATCGCGATTTCTCCCGGTGGACTTCTCCGGTCACTGAAGAGGAAAGGGAATCGTATCGGATCTCTACTGGATCTCGGTTTCGAAGGTCGGTTACCTTTAATTTCCTTTATTCGTGTTCTTCTTTCTTGTTTGATCGATGAAAAAATTGTGAGAGAAAATTAGATTCAGTATTTCAGCCGTACCAAAATTAATTTTGCCCGTTTGGTAACATTCAGGCCAGTAACTTTTTTTTAAAAAAAAAATTAAATTAAATTAAACAAATTTTTTAAAATTATTTTTTTTTAGTCTTTTAATTTGGATTTTTTAAAATATTGACAAAATGTAGATATAATTCAAAAAATTATAGATTGAAGGTAGGATAAGTCTTTATAGAGTCAATTTTTAAAAATTAAAAATGCCCAATTTTGTAGTCATGATTTTTTAAAATTAAATCTATCGACACTATTTCTATCTCGAAATTTTTTCTTTAATTATCCACTTTTTACTAATAGTTTAAAAAAATCAAATCAAATTTTGAAAACTAAGAAAAATAGTTTTTAAAAAATTTGTCTTTATTTTTTAAATTTGACTAATAAATCAACCACTGTACTTATGAAAAATACAAATCAGAGTAAGAAATAGAAAAGAAATATATTTCTCAAAAAAAAAAACAAAATGGTTACCGCCTAAACTATTACCAAAATTGAATCGTAGTCTTTGGTTTTTTATTTTTATAATTAAACCCACAAACACCTCAATTTCTTTTGATGATCTATTTTTTTCTTCAAACTTTGAAAGTTAAAAAGGTAGTTTAAATTTTTTTTTTTTTTTAATTTGATCAAGAATTTAATTCTTAAGATAAATTATAAAAAGAAAAAAAGGGAAAAAAATATGCTTAATTTTTTTATTAAAAAAAATCAAATGATTATCAAACAATATGATAAAGAAAATTTTTAATATTATGATAGTAATAAAATGTTTCTATACAATTTTCATTTATTGCTCTCAACAAAAGTATAATTAAAGAATTATATAGAATTTATGATATTATTTATTAATATATAAAGCATTTAATAACGTGGAGAATAATATGTATTATAATTGGACAAAAAAAATTTCGTGGATTTCTTACCTTCTTTTTTTGTTTCTGAGTTTCCGAGATTTTGAAAATTTTTGCAGGTTTAGGATTTATCCAATCAGACTAGTTGTGTACGGCACAGTTTACAGTGTTGCTCTGTACAAGTGGTGGCAATACGTGTCCAGCTAATTTTGTTGGGTTAAAATACAATTCTAGTCCATAGTTCAATTTCAATTTTTATAATTTTAAATGTCTAATTTTAATCTAGTATTTTTAACTCATCTTAAATTTAAATTTAATCCTTAAAATAAATTTTTATTTTTTCCTATTAACTAAATAACAATAATAATAATAATTTTCATGTGAATACATTTTCAAATTTTAAAATATAGTTCATTTAAAAATTGAAAAAAAATAAATCATAAAAAAGTAATAGGGACTAGAATTCATTTGAAAATATATAAACTTAAATTAAACGAACTTCAACCTTCAAAAAAAAATTATATACCAATTACTATTAAGTCAAGTTCGTTTTGACACGTGTTCAGGTAAATTGTTCTCTTTATTTGTGATTGCTATATTGAATTTTATCTTATTGCAATTCCAATTCAATCGAAAGTTGCGTGTATATTAAACTTTAAAAAGTATTACTTTTGTGTTTTTTTTTTTTTTTCTGGGAAAGTAATCTATAGGTGTTCAATAAAATGTAATATATGTGTACAGTTCAAACTTTTAAGATAAACCGACATTTTATCTCCATTTTTGTCCAAATTTATAAGTTATTATGAAAAAGTTAATTATTTGATTAATCTGTATATTAATCAAACTAATTGAGAAAAATAAAACTTTGTAGATTTTTAAGTAATTTTTTGTGAATTAGTAAAAAGAAAAAAAATCGAATACGTGGTAAATTTTGCAATCCCTGATAGTAAGGATTGATACAACACAACTTAACAATTACATATGTTTAGCTGTAAAAAAAAACAAATTTTCCCTCTTCTTCTTTTTGTAAAATAAATCTTTTATGGTATTGGTGTTGTTTCATTTTACATGAAAAATAGTAAACACACCAAAACTTGTATTTTTTATTTTATTTTTTCTACAAGTTCGAATCTATGAAATATTCATATACACACGTGCATATGCACGCGCAGAATCCTTATATTTTTCTACAAATTTGAATCTATGAAATGTTCACGTGCATGTGCAAACGTTGAATTTTTCTTCAAATATAGAAAGAGCAATTTGGTGCATTTTGCCAAAATATACAACTAAGAAGTACAGATTAAATTTAAATAAGTTTCAAAATATAGGAATTAAAATAATATATTCTAATCCAATCTTTACTATTAAGGGGCATATGTATCTAACTACACATCAATCATTTAATATAGTTCAATGACTAAAATATATATGTTATGGGTTTAAATTTTTATAATACATCTAATTGAAATGAAAAAGAAAATATAAATTCTTCACTTTGAAAAATATTTAAGTATGTGACGATATTTATCACGTTTCGTCTTGTTATATTTTAGAGAAAAATTTATCACATCTTGTCTACAATAATACTATATTCACTTTGTTCATACTAGAAATTTACCTTCATAGATATATTTTTAATAGTTGGTCTCACGATATAAAAACATAATATTTGGCCTCACACTATAAAAGCATTCTTACAATAATTAAAGGTGGTATGAAGAAATTTTCATATTCTTAATTTTTCGTACAAGTTACTTATTTTTAGAAGATCAAAAGAAATTTGACCCAATTTTTGAAAACTTAAAGATTTGTTTGCTTGGTCACATATTGTTTTATGTTTTCGGATTAAGTGAGTTTAACCAATACGTATTTGGTAGATAATCCATATTCTATTTATCTTAAAAAATTTTAAATTAATCGATAAAAGTAATAATATCACTTAACAATTTCACAAAGATATAATTTAAAAGAGGAGAAAAAGTGAGATCAAACATTGAGATGAAATAGTGAGAGTGAGGATATGCATAATTTCATCATATTTAAAATTCTTCCATATATTGAAATAATGATAATAATAATCGTATCAAGAGGGTGTGGATAGAATTTTGAAATTGAAGTGTCACTAGGGAAGGAGGTTGGTTACGGAGAGACGATAGATGCGTTACGTGAATGTTGAAAACTTGTGCGATGGAAAATTGAATATTTCTAGGCGTGTATGAAAACATTATCCTCAAATATAACAAATTTGACGTCATTATAAGGCAATTGCAATAGTTGAAATATATTTGTTAAAGTAAGCATAAACATAAACGAGACGTTTAAGATATTGAATTAGTTATTATGATATGTGTTTGTGAAGTTGACTATTTTAATTTAAATTATAATAATCTATATTTGAAGTTGAGACTATTTTAATCTAGATTCAATTAGAAGAGATCATGGTTATAAAATAGTAAACATCGTAGATAATGATGATTTTCAAATGGTTTTAATGTAATTAAGCGTGTTTTATAATAATTTGGAATTTCAACTATATTACAATGAAATACCCAAACATTAAGTGAGTTATAATCATGGATGGAGCTACATAGGGGTCAAAAGGAGCATGTGCCCCCTCCCCTCCAATTTATCCGTCTTTTGTATTTTTAATACAAATTATAAAATAATATATATATATATAAAAGTTCAAGTTGAGTAACAAAAATAGTCTTGACTTGATGTCATGTAGTGTTGTTTGGTTGGCAATAGTTAGAAGTTTTGACTCATACTACTTGCAATATTTTATTTCCAATATATTTTTTTTTATCAGCAACAAGACTGGACAAAATTCACTTTTCAATCTCAAGAACATTTGATTAAAAAGATATGGTTCATTTTTTGCACATAACTTTTATATTCACATTAAACTTTATATATTTTTGTTTGTTTCCATGTTATTTTTACATTTAAATTTACTTGTATAGGTTTTTAAAATTAATTTCAGATTTCAAGCAAGATGATTATTTGTTGTCAATCGTTACAAACTTGACAAGTAAGTTTTAAAATCTTCTTAGACTTTAAGTTTTTATGCCTCTAAATCTATATAATAGAATGAAATATTCTTATTATTAATACTTTTGTAAAGGTAATTCAAATTTAATATAGAGAGATATTATTAAAAAAAACACACACACAGTAATAGAGACTGTTGAGATATCATCTTCAAAGAAGAAAAATGTTTTGGATTCTGATTGATCTTATACAAAAATCAATATAGAAAAATTACATGCACATCCAAGTCTAAGAACCAAACTTTATGACTATAATTATAATATTCGAGATCAAGTTCATATAGCATATTTACTAAAAGGTGCTTGTCAACCTCGAAATCATATTTTTTTCATTTAAGAATTTTGATATAAAGTCAAGACGATTTTATATAGTTTGGTTAAGTGAATATTTTAATTAGTTATAATATAACATTTTAAAGGATGTTGCATTTTGTTTATATTGTTATCTATTTAAACCAAAAGTAAGTGAATAATTATGATCGATTTCAAAACATGAAAACCTATAAAGGACAATTGTAATGTAATAAATTAGTTAATATATAAAGTTATGAATATTTTTTTACATTCATTTATAGATTTTTTTTATTAGACTTGTACACATAGTGTTCCTATATAAAATTTCTAGCTCTGTCACTAACCTATAATATCTTATTCCACTCAATGCAGGTGAAAGTTAAAATACTCAAAACTATATACTAAAAGATATCTAGTTCAAATGCTTCTAAACTAGTTTAAATTAAAAATAGTAACAATTATATAGTTGATTTCTTGTTGAGCTTAATTCCTAATTTTCATGTTGGTTGTAATATGAAAAATATAAATTTAATCAAAACTCTTTTAGAAAAAAACACATCTTACAATTATTTCTGAATTTCTAATGTGCCTTTATTGTGTATTGACTATGTGTATTTATTTTGAATTCAATAAATGTGGGATGGGCTCATATACCTTCAAATTTAGAAAAGTCAAGAGGTACCTTCTATGTTCTACCATATTAAAAGAGGGAAGTTAGAACATTATTGTGAGACTATTAAAACACGTCTTTGACAATTATCTGAATTTAGGAGGAAAAAAATTATAGACTTTTAATGTTAGTGAAAATTTCGATAGAATCATAAATTACTACGAAAAATATTTGAGTATTTGTTGAGATACACTTATCTTTATATCGTCCAATCAATTATCCAATCACATAAATAAATTTTTTATTATGATTCTTCTAAAAACAATTTTTTTTCTATCTTGAGTGTGTAGTGTATTTTTAAAAGATGATGCAATGCAAAATGCTTCAGAATATTACTTAATAATTATACCATTATTTATATTCTCAGTATTGATAGAATGATTTTTATAATTTGCTTTGTCTTATGGTTGAGACAGATATAACCTCAATGTCTCTACTATTATTTTTTAAAATTTATTTTCTTATGAAATGTAGCAAAAAAATAAATATAAAAATAAAATGTATATAACAAAATAAAAATATAGACAAGAACATAAATACTGTAAATATTGGTTAAAAAATATTTTTTGCCCCTAAATTTTCATAAAAATAATAATTTAGTTCATGAATTTTATTTTGTAATGATTTAGTCCGTGTACTTTGAAGTTCGTAACAATTTAGTCTATGAACTTTATTATGAAACAATTTAGTCATTATATTTTTAAATTTGTAATAATAGTCCCCAACGTAAAAAAAATAAAAATTAAATATCAAATTTATTATTTTATGGTGTAGATTTTATATTTTGTAAAAATATCGAGTATCTAATTAGTTTATCGATTTATATAGGTAAAAAATCTTATTAAACCTTAACATTAATTTCTACAATAATAGATCTAAATTCTTACGAGTTTTAAATTATAAAGGCTAAATTATTACAAAGTAAAGTCTAATAACTAAATTGTACAAAATTGAAAGAAAAATAAATCATTGCAAATTAAAGTTTAAAAACTATAGACCATTTGATGACAACTCTTATTTCTTTTTTTTTTTAATAAACAATTTTATTCAATAACCATTTACGTTTCTTATTTCAATTTCTAAATTTGAAGAAACATTTCTTAAACATGTACCAAATTTGAAAAATCTGCCCAAAGTAGTTTTTGTTGGCTGATTGAGGCGTGCGCGTATGCCTGCAATCTGCTTCTTAGGTCGTGACATAAGTCCCAGATGAGGCCAATTTTTTTTTTTATATATTTCTTTGTTTTTTTATATTATATTTCTCTAATTCCTTAAGTAGGTTATAGTCATATATTAGATTTGACTTTTAATTTTAAGTTTTCAACATTTAAACTTATATATTATTTTATTTCTCAATATGTTTTATTTAAACATTTTATGGACTTTTCAATTTCAAATATTGTAACACACGTTTATATGTTATTCTGAATTTGATTTTTTTATTTATAGAATATTTAAAATCAGCTAGAATTTTACAACATATAAATCTTATTTATTAAAACATTTAATTAGCACCACTTAAATATTTTACAATAACAATATTTATATAATAATCTGTATTTAAATTGATGTTATCTAAGATAAATGATTTGAATAATAAATAATATTATACATGAAATTTGAGCAAACACATGAACGATACAAATAATTATATAATTATTGCATGTGCATTTGGTAATATAAACATTTTATAATTATCTTTATATTTTAATACATGTTATGTATTTTACCTACTTAAATTAATATTTAAATTATAAATAAATAAAAAGAATATAAAAACGAAAAATAAAAAATAATTATCAAACAAATTTTTATTTATATTTGTTTTTTCAGAAAAATAAGAAATTGAAATAATTTTCAAATATATTTCTATTTGATAGTTTTTTTAAAAATAATAACAAGGAAATAAATAAACAATAAGAAAACAAAAAACAGAAACGGATTTTAGATTGTTACCCATCTGAAAATTTGAGGGCTTAGATTTTTAACCATAAATATTTCATCGCAAGGCAAGATTTATACTCCCCACAGAGTAGAGACAAAAAAGGCACAATGATAAATTATCCCGAGCCACCGCAGGCGACCGCGTCATGAGACACGTGGGAAACGCTCGAGAAACGTGCCAATGGGAAACAATCCTAATCCCTTGTAGCACCTGAAAGTCACGTGCGAAACCATGAGCCGTATGGCACCCTTTCTCCCTCGTAGTACGTGCCAACATTACCGCTTATCCACGCCACGCCACGCCAAACTTAATATTTTATTGTACTAAAAGAAACTTAATATTTTATTATTTCAGAATAACCTAAATTAATATTTTAATTATTTTTTAGGTATCATAGAAATAAGGAGATCCGAATTAAGAGTTTGTGATTATTAACCCATTGTATACTATTTGAATTAGGCTTGATCTGATAATTAATATTCTAATTTAATCAATATCATGAATTGCATTACAAGTAAACAAATTTATTTATTAAACTTTCAGATTGTAGCTATTTAGTATTGGACTTTAAAAAAGATATTGTAAGTTTATTTAATAGGAAATAAATTTTAAGAGAGGTTTAATAGATTATTAAATTTTTAATTTTATGTTAAACAATTTTTTAATTTTTTTTAATTTATGTTAAATCATTGACTTATAGTATGCATAAAATCTACATATTTGTTACTACAAACTTGAAATTTTAAGGTTAAAGTAGATATCAAATATGATTTTATATCCAATACATCAATTTGATTTTGTTTGAAAATTATTTGGGTTTTGGAGTTTAAGCTTATAAACATTATTCCTCCTAAAAATTCTTATGTCATTTTATCTACATTTTACAAATATTTAAAAAAAACAAAGTAAAACTAAAGGAAAAATTTTCAACCATATGTTTTTTTCCTTAAAATTTGACTATAAATTCTAGTGTTATTTTTAACAAAGTTGAAAACCTTGATCCACAAATTGGGAAGAAATAACAGTAAATTTCAATAGAAAAAATAAAAAAATAGTTATAAGAAAAATCTAGTAAACAAGAAATTTGATGTTAATGAATTTATTGAAGAAAAAAATTTGATAATTTATTAGACAAAAAATAAAAGTTTAGAGGACTATTTTGATAAAAAAAAAAAATTGAAAATGAGAGCTAAATAGATAGCTTTATTATTTGAAAGATTGAGTTTGTAATTTAATCCTTTTTAATAACATTAAATATTAGATACATTTTATTTTTATGGTAATAATCCGAAACATAACAGTCTGAAGGCTTTTGGAGCGAAAGCTTCGCCTTCGACTACGTATAAAAGGCGAAATGGAACTGTCAAAAAAACAGCGCCAAAATTGAAAGAGGGAAAAAAAAAAAGAAAAAAGAAAAGAGGAAAGAGGAAAAAGAGTAAATCAAGGAAGAAAAAGAAAAAAGTAAAAAGAAATTGAGAGAGCACACGAGATGCGCCCCTTGTTTGGCATTCCACAAACTGCTAATTCCAATACTTCGAGTTCTAATAGCGATCCAACCGATCGGAGAATTAACGCTCTCGTTCGGCATCTGGTTGAATCATCTTCATCCGCCATGGCTGATACACTCTCTGCTTCTCCCACTTCCTCCTTGAACACTGATTCAGTTTTCGCTCATGTTGTTCGTGCTCCTGAAGATCCTATCCTCGGGGTAATCTCTCTCTTTCGATCAATCACTGTAGCTTCTTTTATTCGTTGCTCTGCCCATCAATCTTCTCTCGACTTGCATTTCTTTGTTCGGTTGTCGACAAGTTCACAGGATTTTGTTTTTGTTTTTTCGTTCTCTTCTCATGCTGTTAGTTTTTTTTTTTTTTTTTTTTGCGGTGGTCAGTTTTTGGTTATTTACGTCTGATTCTGACTTTTCTGTTTCTATTACATATGGTATTTTATGGAAATGAACTATGTCGAGCTTTTGGATTATTGTGATCGGGAATTTTTTGTTGGCTGTTTGTGGATCATGATCGTTGCTGCGTGTTTTTATTGGAATCCAATTGGCTGTTGTTTCTGATGTCATTTTGTAGTGTTTTGGAAATTGTTACGCTTGTCAGCTGGTTTAATGGTTTTAGAAACGCTGAAGGATATCTTTAAGGAATAGAAAGACTATCGGACAAAAATCTGCTCGCCTATTTTTGCTTATTGCATATTTATACATTTTGCATCTATCTATACTAATATATATTAATTACTGTGTTGAACTATGAATGGGTAGGTGACTGTTGCATACAACAAAGATCCGAGCCCGAACAAGTTGAATTTGGGCGTCGGTGCTTATAGGACAGAGGTACGTATCTGTTGCTTTAGATTGCAGTATCTTATATTTTATTCGTTATTGAGATGTCTAAGCAGTTAGTGTGTGTAGTTGGACATCTTTTAATATTGTGGTATTTTGATATGATAGGAAGGAAAACCTCTTGTCTTGAACGTTGTTAGAAAAGCAGAGCATCAGCTTGTTAATGATAGGTATTTTTCTTCGTCATTCTCTTGGAAATCTTACTTGATGTAGATATATGTCGAGGTTCTCATTTTAATGATCTACAGTTCACGAGTTAAGGAGTATCTTCCGATCGTGGGATTGGCAGAGTTTAATAAACAGAGTGCCAAGCTTATTTTTGGCGCTGACAGGTAAGCTGTACAGATTTTATTCACAGTTGGTTAGATCGTACTTAGAGCAGCATCTTTGGTTCAATAGTTTCTTTTTTTGGATCGTATTTCTAATTCTTACTTTTTATGTAGTCCTGCTATTCTTGAGAACCGTGTCACAACTGTTCAATGCTTGTCCGGTACTGGATCATTGAGGGTTGGTGGTGAATTTTTGGCAAGACATTATCATGAGGTGCGGAGTGCTTAGGTGTTGAATTATCGTACTTATTATGCTTTACTTGTACATGGGAACAAAGCCTTCTGAACGTTCATTTTTTCTTGTTTTTCAGCGGCTAATATACATTCCCCAGCCAACATGGGGAAACCACCCCAAAGTTTTTACTCTGGCTGGTCTGTCGGTAAAAACTTACCGATACTATGATCCCTCAACACGGGGGTTGGATTTTCAAGGTTTAAACTCGTACTCTTTTATAACTGTCTATTATTTATTATTATTATTTTTTGTTCCATCTCCATATTGAATTCCTACGTGTTTGTCTGTTTTGGTAGTTTTGGTGCAATTAGATTATTCTCAACTTGTATATAGTTTTTAATCCTACAGTGCCCCTGGCATTCCGTATGGAAGTGATTTAAGATGATTTGTTACTGAAACTTCTGATGTTGAATATGTTGGTCCCTTACCATTCCTTACCATTTGGTTGGACAACTTTAACGTGTCACAGGCCTCTTGGAAGATCTTGGTTCTGCTCCATCTGGAGCTATAGTTCTGCTTCATGCATGTGCTCATAACCCAACTGGTGTTGATCCGACCCTTGAACAATGGGATCAGATCAGGAAGTTGATAAGATCAAAACAGCTTTTACCTTTCTTTGACAGTGCTTATCAGGTAAGGGTTATAGATATTATAAAATGGAAAATGACTCAGATGTCAAGAATTTAACATCTGAACAAGACAATCTAGCCATTTAAACTTGTGATATTTTTGCTTGTTATGATACAGGGTTTTGCCAGTGGAAGTTTGGATGCGGATGCTCAGCCTGTGCGCTTATTTGTTGCTGATGGAGGTGAATGTTTTGTAGCCCAGAGTTATGCAAAGAATTTGGGGCTCTATGGCGAACGTGTTGGCGCTTTAAGCATTGTAAGGTTTTTAGAAGAATGTTACATACTCTTGATTCATTGAGATGTCATGTAACATCATAGCTTCATTGATTGAATATGGAGTCTGTGTGGTATTAATGACGAATACAAGTTCTATAATAAATTGAGATAAGTAGATTATAGTAGGTTATTTTTTCACCTATCGTCATGTGCATGATTGTCTACTGCACTATTCTTTTGAAATGATAAATTGTATATTTTATGCGTGGAATTATCTTTTCTGTTTGTACAATACAAATGAAATGTTCGACTTACAAACGTTACCCTTTCCTTTAACCCGAATGCAAATATAATAACCCCTGCAGTATTGACCTTTGCATTAATATTAATATGCGGGGCAATGTTGAAGGGTATCTATTATCGGTATTGAGGAACATTTTATTTTTCATTAAAATAGAATCTTTGAAGCATGAAGATGGATGGATGGTGTCTAAGCTGGTATTCTTCTAGCTTTACTACCTTGATCTTACGCTTTGTTACTGATTGAACAGGTCTGCAAGAATGCTGATGTCGCAAGCAGGGTAGAGAGCCAGCTAAAACTAGTGATAAGGCCCATGTACTCAAACCCACCCATTCACGGAGCATCTATTGTCGCTACAGTCCTGAAGGACAGGTAACGATGAAAACTTCTCATATGACCCCAACTGAATCGGGAAGGTGAACATATATATGCAAGATGCTCGTCTAGACTTTTTTTCCAATCCTGACAATTTGTATGGAATCAATTTACTGTCCATGCATCGTGAAATCAAGTTCTTCATATGACCCCAACTGGCAATTTGTAGGGATTTGTTCAATGAATGGACTATTGAGTTGAAGGCCATGGCGGACCGTATTATTAGCATGCGCCAGCAACTTTTTGATGCCTTGCGAGCTAGAGGTTAGTATTCATTCTCCTGATATCCCTTCTGATATTTATGTGGTTCTCTTAGCCCTCTCCGTTTTGAGGGCTTACTAGCCTCATTATATCAGTTTCTTTACTGACTAGATGGTCTTGTTCAAAGGATACGAATAATGATAAGAGTAGTCTATGAGGGAGAAAGGGAATAAAACATTTGGGGTACGGATGAGATGAACGATTGTATTTGGTGAGAATGGCAGATTAGGCCGACAAGACTGATTCTCAATTTATCATAAATATGATAATCATTTAAGTCTCGTTTGATAACCATTTGGTTTTTTGTTTTTTGTTTTTGAAAATTAAACCTATTTCATTTACATTTTTTACAATGATTTGCATCATTCTTAACTACAGTGGTATGGTAAGAGGAAAAAAAACATTTTGAAAGCTATATTTTGTAGTTCTCAAAATTTGGCTTGGTTTTTTTAAACTATTGGTGTGACGACAAAGGAAGAAATTTGGATGTGGAAAGTGTCATAGGCTTTATTTTCAAAAATAAAAACAAAAAATTTATCAAACGGGACTTTAGTTTTTTATTTTTTTGATATTTTTAAAAGATTATACTCCAAAATAAAATCGTCTAAAAATTCTAGAATAAAGTTAAATTTGTTCATCGTTCCACCATACTCTAATTTAGTAGTGGAGTAGAAATACAAGGATATTAGTAGTTAAAACATAGGATGCTGAACCAAAGTGATGAAATTGCAGCTCATCCGAAATTGAAGACTGTTGATTTGAACTTTCGTATTGGTGAAGGACAATAACGTGGATCTCTAAGTTGCTGAACTTTTAATCAAGACTAATAATCTCAACCTCTTAAGTTTCGCTTATTTGGACCGTCTTTAACTAAATTTTTTATCTTGGTTTGGTATTTTTTTTTTTAATTGGTTCTACTTCACCATGATTTAATTTGAAGAAAAGGCGGTTCTACTTCACCATTTTGTCTTGCTATATGGTTATGTCAAAATTTAGGAAGCTTCGTTTGAGACCTGTCAGGAAAATGGATGTGAATAATGTGATGGGTGAATGTTTAAGGGGGGCCTGGTGGTCCTGCCTTATGAATTGATTTGATAGCGATGGATTTCTTTCTGGTGAATATTTTCTTCTTAGTATGTGTTTACGGTCTGGTGAAAGAATAGCGATGGCTCGAAATCGAATAGGTTCCTTGGGGAGAATTAAATATTCTAGAAAATTCCAGGAATGTGGAAGAAACTACTTGATCGAGATGGGTTAAATGTAGACACAGAGTAAACAGAATATGAGGGAGAAAGGGAAAGAACAGAAAAAGCAAAAGATTCTTTCATTTCAAATCCTAATTTATTTTAAAACCCGTACTTGTATTTGAAAAAAAAGAAGAAAATAATCCTAATATTGGTTGGTCGTGGTTGAATATATATATTTTTTTTTTGGTGATTTTTATAGGTTATTGTGGTGCGTTTGTGTGGCAGGTACACCTGGTGATTGGAGTCACATCATCAAACAGATTGGGATGTTTACTTTCACAGGATTGAACTCCGAACAAGTTAGCTTCATGACCAAAGAATATCACATTTACATGACCTCTGATGGGTAAGCATCTTTGCTTTCATATCGCTATAATTTCTCCCCTAAATGCCAATCATTTACGTTGCCATCACGGAAATTTTATTATTTCGTTTTTTGTTTCTTACTCTCTTCTTTTCTGGCGTGTTTGAAAATTGTTACAATATCTTTCCATTTTTCTTTCAAAATAATCAGAATAACAATAAAAAAAAAAAAGAAAGAAAAAGAGGAACACAAATGCATGTGAACCATTTATTCCACTCAAATTTTGAATTCGAAAAAATAGAGTTCTAATTACACATTTCTTGGTTGGTGGTTGTGTTCGTCAAACTTTTTGATAGATGAGACGAAATAGATACGAACTTAATAATCTTGGAACTAAACTTCGAATCAAACTTTTGTCTTTTCAACCGTGTAATGAAATTAATAATAAAGATAGAAGTTAATTAAAAGCATGAAATTGAAACATGTGAAAAGCTACTACTGTCCTCTTGAATTCAAAACATACTATACCTTACTATGAAAGATTATATAGTTTTTCTAAATAGAAACTGCAACATGAAACATAAAATATTTGGTGTGGAAAAAACATTATAGTACGTTATGCGCTTGGCACTTGTGCAGGAGAATCAGCATGGCAGGTTTGAGCTCAAGGACCGTACCACACCTTGCGGATGCAATCCATGCAGCCGTAACCCGTGTCGTCTAATTTTGTCCGTCCACACCAAATCATCGCCCATTATTATATGCTCCACTTTTGCTTAGTTTTTACAATTAAATAAAAATTGTTGCTTACCTTACTGGGAGCAAATTGTTGCCATTGAAACGCTTAAAAAACTTGTTTAGTATTTTGAGTTGTCATATGCCCTTAAAATGAGGCTTTTTTCATTCAAGTGGATGCCATCGGTTCAGATTAATAATCTGGAATTACAAGTAAACACATGCATTTTTTTTCTCCTTTTCCTTGTATTGAATGACATGAACATAAACACATTACATTTAGAAATTGGAAAAAGGAGGGGGAAGTGGGTGGTGGTACCAGATAGATTTGTTATCTGCAGCCTTTGAGAAGATAAGAAGGGTGGGGACTTGCTATTGGTAGCGTGGTCGCAGCTGTAGTTTTCACGCACTCTGTCCCCACTTTCCCTGGGGACCCACATTCGCTGAAGTCCAGCACCCGACACTCTGCCTGAAAATGAAATCAATATCAGGCAAACTCGATATCCCATTTAAAAATAAGAGAAATTGCATATATTATAGATTTAAATATCACTTGGCCATTGTCTCATTTAAAATATTCATTCTGGTCTCCCAGCTTTCATTTTTTTATTTTTATTCTCGAAGGATCAACTTTTATTCATTTTGGTATTTAAAAATGTTTCATTATGATCTTTTTAATTTTAAAAAGCTTAAAATCCCAAGAAATGGTTAAAATGTCATCCGGCTTTTGGTCTTTCATGATCTTTTATTAAAAGAAAATGTAACGAAGTTTCTTTTGCCTGAAAACGTTATGCCAAAAGGTTTATATTTTGAATAATTTATGTTAAAAGCGTCGAAAGGTGTAATGTTTTGGGCTCTTGAAATGATTGAAAGAACCTTCCGCCCCCGCCCCCCCAAAAAAAAAGAAACAAAAAGTTGGAAGGAACAATTACCAGAACAGTTTGATCACAATGGAGATGCTTCATACGCGTTCCCTTGAGTAGTGTATCTGGAGTTTCATTTCCCAATACCTCATGAGCGTTGGCACATGCAGCTGCCGTTCGCTCGCTTACTTGTTTCATCAACCCAATTGCATCAAGGCTTCTTTCCTTAGGGCTCGAAAAGTATCCAATGTCCTATTCAACAAAAATACATCAATTCAATTAAATGAAAGATCATTTAAAGAAAACTTCTCTCCCAACTGCAAGTTAATCCAAACAATCTAAACAAGTACCTCGATCGATATTTCTGTATCGATCCTTGGGCCGGGTAGGAAAGAATTGAAAAACCAAGGAGACATCCATGCTGAAGGGGATTCGATACTTCTCTTAAATGGAGTTTCACCAGCTCCAGGTCTAGGCCATAATATTAAACATATATGTCCATTAGAGTATGTAAAAGAAAGGGAAAAAATGCAGAACATAAGACTGGAAACACCATAAATCTAAACGTGTAGAAATAATGCATTACAGAGAGAGAAGGGGAGATGAATCTTACAACGGAGTGGCCGTAGTCTGTGGCCGAGTAGAATCTATCTTCTCAAGGAAAGCAGATGAAGTGACAGGTAGTTCGCCCGTCATCACATTCGAAACATTGTCCGGAATTGATGCATCTTCCAATCTGCTTAGACAGTGTCGTTTCTTAATTCCCGTACTTGAATTGAGAGCTTTTTGATCAATAGAGTGGAGTAGCAAGTCATTGGCATCATGTTCAGCCAGGACTCCAGGAGGTACCTTCCAAATGTGAAATTAACTATCAGATCATGTTTGTCGTAAAAGAAAGAACAAGAAATTTGGTTCTCATAGGATGAGTCAATGTTGAATGTTGGATACCAGTAAACTCGATTGTTGAACACAATAAAACAGTTTAGTAATCCCTCAATCATAAAGATTAATCATCTACCAAAAGTTTGCTGTAAAATGACTCACAATTTCAGCTGCCATCTCGGTATCAGCAGTCCCTTGTTTTGTATAGTCTTGGGAACAACTTTTGGGAAAACTGTTCTCTGAAACCATGATGTCTAGAGATTCATTACTATCATCTTTCTTCTCTTTTCTTTCTTCGAAGGTACAACACATATTTTCTTTGTCTTCAGCAGAATCTCCAGTACTCTTTTTCAGGTTAGATGGAGAAAATATAGAAGCTTTATCAGACCCATCATTGAACACAACATCCAAACGTGAAAAGTTTTCGGTCAAACTGGATGTCACATCGGTTTCAAGCTTTTTGTCAATTCTTCTTTCAGAAAGTGGAGACATTAAATCACGGTGACGTTTCTTCAAAATGGATGGAGTACTGGCGAAAGTTTTGGCAGCGCTTTTCAGTACAGCATCTGGACTAGTATCACGAGATGGTGAATCCCATAATCTAAATGGAGTAACAGAATTTAGAGAAGGCATCATCAACTGGCGAATACCCAGTGGGCTGTATTCCTGCATTTCATTTCCAGACTGTATGAGATCACAGCTGAAAAAGGGAACATCTAAACTTGGAAAACGAGGAGGCTCATAACAAAGAGCTCCCGAGTCTTGATGTTCGTCATTTTGTTTTGCTCTTTCGTCTGATCGAGTACAAGTACCTGTGCCATCTGCTGCTGCTGTTGCAAATGTATCCACACTAACTGGTTTTGGCAGGTCTTCTGATCCACCAGGCCGTTCTTGCATTTCTGGGTTATCTGCAACATCAAAATAGGAAGGCTTGGATGTTCCACCATGATAGACAAACCCATTCAACTGGCTACGTACACATTTGTGCTCTAGGGCTTCTACAATTAGTTGGTTGGATCCAGTACCACCTAATAAAATCATGTCACTATTGACAGAAACCATGGATGGAATCAGCATGCCGGATTGACAGAAGGAATTTTTCTCCTGCACATCAGTTCCTGAAGGATGGTTATATGTTTGTGAAGCCGAAGCATGATTATTTTCCACTTTTGGAGTTCCCAAGGAGTGTACTGGAACTTCATAATCACACATTTCAGATATACAAGGTCCTTCTTTAAGATTACTAGTCAGATCGCATCTGTCACTTTTTGGATCTAAGAATAGGACCCTGCAACATTCATCATCAGATATAAACATGCACTCTGCTTGAGCAGAAGCCGCAGCTCCTTTGATCATTAAAGAAGTTTCAGCAGAATCGCCAGCTCCATGACTCTCATCCGTCCCATTACCAATTGATTGAAACTGTGATGCTTCTTTACCCAATTGTAACGAAGAGATGTTGGGAAACTCATTCAAATCACATTGGTACTCCCTATTTGAAGTTGTTCTACAATCATGCGAGAGATTTTTCCGTGAAGGTGACAAAGAGTGATCCGTTTCTTGAGCAAACTCAGCAATGGGACAAGTAATTACTTCCATGGGAGGAGGGTAGCAGGGTTCTGAACTGGATACTGGGCTGGAACTTTGCTCCTTTCCCAACCCTAAATCCTCAATCAACTGAAATTCCTTTCTCATATTCAGAGTCGCACATGCTGGATCGCTCAGAAAGCTATCAGCAACTGTTGCATCTTGACTGCACTCTGAAATCTCCTCTGTGTCCATTCCATTCAAACCACAGTCATTTCCACTACCAAGCACCTTCGAAGATGAAACTAGCAGTTGGTTTGGTTGGCCAGCGGGAACTGGATCTTGAAATTGTGTGAGCAAGCCTGAGGCCAAGTAAGAATCCAATTTCTTTTTGACAGAACTGTTCCAGTGGTTTTTTATGGCATTGTCTGTCCTGTTGATTATAAAAGCACCAATACAACATCTTTCAGGATCAAGTGAAAATTTTCCAATTAAAAATTGGAAAGAAATGCAGTTCTAGAGAATAAAGCTGCAATGAAAAGAAATCCAACAATTTTAATCTGAAAAGATTTATAGGAACAAAATTATGCACATACAGGACAGCTCACATAATGCCTCAACTTTAAGATATAAATGGGACACACCTTCCAGGTAAGAACTTTGTTAGCTCTGCCCATCTGTTGCCATAAATTTGATGAGCACGAATTAAAGCTAACTCCTCTTCTTGGGTCCATGCTTCTTTGTTTATATTAGGATTGAGGTGATTGTGCCACCTGAAAAAAAGGAAATAGTTTTATGTAAAAAAAATATTGGAAGCACAGCTGAAAATTTAATAGAACATCAAGTACGGATGCAGGAAAAGTTGAAGCTGATGGCACCACGAATTCATAATGGCTTCCAGAAAAGAAATGTTCAACAAACGGGGTTTACCAAAGGGATAATAAAAGTAAAACAGGAAAATCAAAATCCAAAAACCAGCAAGAAAATAACCTAACTGTCTTACCTTTCTCGGCATTGCTTACCAATACGACCAGGTAAATGTGTTGCAATTGTGGACCACTTTTTTGGTCCATATTTATTCACCAGTTCAATGATAATTTCATCCTCCTATATTCAATTCACAAGCAAACAGGTAAATTCAAGTAGAATTCCATAAATAGAGTATTGAAAGGGTTTGTTGATTAAATTATCATGATAACTGGAATTTCACAAACGGATCACCTCTTTAGACCATGGACCTTTGACAAGCTCGGGATTTAAAACCTTTTGCCACCTATGCAGACATTGTACATCAGTCCGATCCTTGAAATATCCAGCTACAAACAACCAATAACAAATGAACCAGTGATGAAATAAAAGAACATAGTAGTCTATACAAAATATAATTCATCATGGAATATGGCCTCCTTGACATTGCATGATTAATTAGGTTATCCAATCATCTAGATACCGTATGTACACTTTACATAAAATAAAGCAGACATCAATTATGCTCCTAGATCACCATCACTGCAGAAATCCTCCATTATGTTAAGAATGACCCAAAAAGAGAACATCTTCAGTACAATAAAACATATCCTTGGCTTCTACAATATGCCAACACACCAATAATACCTATTTTCTTCCAGTTCTTGCCTTTGAAATGATCAACTGCTTGTCGCAAAGTTTCATCCTGGATGTAAACAAAATAGATTATCCATCAAACACATAACTTTTGGAACAACAAAATTAATCGTAAGAAAATGTCTAATAGACTGCCGTATGATATAGGATCTCACTGTGGTAAATGATAAACCTACCTCTTCAGCTGTCCACTGTCCTTTCGTTGAACGTCTTGTTGGGCCACTAGTTCTCCTAAACATCCCCCCAAACAAACATACATAGAGTTCAGCACAGAATTTAGTTTTTTCCTTCCAACAAAGTAACAGGGCAACGAAAGGAATATGAATGTCAAGGGACAATATAGGAACGTGTGTAAAAATTTACAAGATGTAAAGTCAATTCAAACATAAATCCACGGCAATGAAAAAAACTGTTGTTGAACCAAAGGACATCAAATTACAACCATTTATCAGGGAAAACGAAAAGAAAGCCAGTAAAATTACAAGTTGCTAGATACAGAATTACAACAAGTTAGTTAGTGACGGATATCCCTCCCAGTAATAAAGAAAATCAAGGAAAATGCTGTACAGGAACAGAATTCAAGAATATTGCAACTCAAACAGTTCTTATAAGAGTTATGGTGGCAAATTTGGTTTAGAAGACTTGCAAGACAAGAGCTACAAGGCAACAGTATAGTAAAGTGCATACAGAGAGGCTAAAACATGCAGAATGAAGGGAATGAGAAGAAATATGGAGCCAAGCATTAGATTTGCTTAGTTAGATAAATGAAATTACCCATGGAGAGCACGAATCCTCTGATCACGAACCTCAGGATTGTCTGAAGGTGTTGAGATAGTCTTATCACCTTCCATAACTCCTTGGCATAGAGGGACAAATGCATAATATCCCAATTCCTACTCGACAATGGCTTGTTCCAAATAATGCTATCCAGACCATTATTTTATTCCAACGTAGAAAAATCTACCATTTCATCTAACAATTTCTGACCATGGAAGATAACCAGTCAATATCTGCAGGTAGTAGAACAAAGAAATAGTACAAAAAACAAAGCATACGGCTGTATCTATAATATATAAATGTGCAAAATCATTATTCAAAGGCAAGAATCGAACCAAAAAACAACAGTACCAGTAAATTAAATCTTAGCATTTCAAAGCAGTATAGAATTTGAGCTCCATGATCTTTGAATCAATGATATTGTAAATCAGCAGTGGGACAGACAGTGGATGTAACATCGAAAGTTTCTTTAGGCAGTTTTTACAATAAGTGATGTAAAACGTATAAAATCAGATAATCCTCCAGAGGAAAAATGAACATATAGATGTTCCCAAAACTCACTCTACGTGAGAATAAAGGCCTCATCATTCATAATTAATTAGTACAACAAGTCTAAATCCATATCAAGAAAAGAAACTGAAAGGTATAACAATTGAACCTGACTTTAGAAGAGGAATAAACTATCAATCCTTGATTAAAACTCGTATAATGCACAATACTTGCATAAAAACCTATTAACCATCCTCCAAACCTCAAAACGACAGAAATGACTGTCAAGAGCTAATTAAGAATGTATGCAACAAGCAACAGAAAAGCTGCCTTAACAAAAATTCAAGTTCCGCCGCCGCAAAAACTGTGAAAAGGATCAGACAAATAATTCATTACACAATGGAACTCCAGAAACAGAAAACGACACATTATCTGTGTGAATAAATCAAAATCACAACAAGGATAAGATAGAGAACATTTCATAGAGTCCACAAGGTAAATCACTCAAAATAAATGGAAAGAAAAGGTTAAAGAATTCACAAACTCGGACTGAAATGCCTAAAGAACTTCAAATCGAAACGGAAAACAATTAAATCAACGCAAAGATCATAAAATCACCAAAGAAACCCTAAAGAACTCACCGGCGTCGGCGTCGAGCGGCAGCGAAGTGCAGATAAATAGATGAAACTGGATGGAGCGATCGAAACAGGACGCATTAGCGAATCTCCGAGGAGTAGAAATTTGATCGGAAGAACGAGTGACTGTGCCAAAGCAAAGAGAGAGAGGAACTCGTAGCGAGAGCGAAATGGCTTAGGACTTGGAAACGATAATTTAAACGGTCCGGAGCTCTATTCAAACATAAAGGGGCGGACTAAAGGGATTCAAAACCAGCGGCTAAGATGACAGCACGAGTAGAAATTGGACGGCCAGGATTTAGACACGTGTGTACCGTGGATGTCGTACTACCGACAGTGATTACGTGTGATGGTCGCAGTAATCGACAAGTTTTAACGGGAAGCGACCTCCGTCACACTTTATTTCATCTTTTTCTTTTTAAAACTTCACCAAACTTTCACCATTTCATTTTTGAAAAATAAATAAATATATATATACCTCTCAAATATTTGACTTTTTAACACTTAAAATCTTAAATAATTAGATGTGTCCATTAACATTTCAAATTTTCAAATATGAAATAACTAAACTTTTCGTTAGAATTGCATTTTAAAATCACTAGTACATCATTTTTACAAGTGTACAATAATTTTTAAAATACATGGATTAATATAATATAATAATTTTTATTTATATTAATGTTCTTCACTTTTATATTGTTCTCACTTATTCCGAAAAAAGTTGGTGATAATTTTTCTTTTACTTTAATAAGATTTTGGAGGAAGAGTAATTTTATTTAGATGATTTTAAGTTGATTATACGGTGAATGAAATGGTGTAAAAATAGTTATAAACCACTAATAAATTGTTTAAATAATTCTTTTGCAAAAGTTTAAAATATAAATCAATACATTTTCTTTATAAAAAATCAAATTAGTATATATTTTGATCAATACAATGCCTAAGAGTATAAATTAATTTTTGCCCATTTCAACAATGGTGTATTTGAGCTAGACCTTTGAAAAGGTAATAAATATTTGATTACTTAGCACCTGTTTAAATTTAGCAAATATGTACTCGATCTGCAATTTGGATTCTGTTTTCAAAAATTATTTCTAGTTTATGTGATACAAATAGTGCAATTCTAAAAACAACATTTTTATTTTTTCAGTGTATCCAAATTATAATTTCAAGATTTTAAAATGCATAACTAAATTAGAAAAGATGAAAACAATAGTAAATATAATATTCATGTTATAAACTCAATTTATATAAAAATTTTACATATAAAACAAATTCATAAATTAATTAGTAAGAGTTTATAGTCAATTTAATATTTAATGAATAACTGTAATTAATTTTATGATTTAGTGAAAATTTATTATAGATAGAAAAAATGTCAAACTATTTATCGAAATAACCTACATATCAACATCTATTAGTGATAAACTCCTAATAGATATTGATAGACTTCTATATGTCTCCATTGATAGACTTCTATATACTTCTATCAAAGAAGATTAAAATTTAATAATTTCACTCATTTTTCTATTTTTAAAAATCTCCTTCTAAAAAATTATTTGAATTTAAATTTAATTTCTACCTTTCGTTTATGACTCTATTCTCTTTCAATCTCATGTCAATCATGTTTTCATATTGCCTACCAGACAACCCTTATTAATTTAATGGTTAGTACATGAATTGTAGAGTGATTTTAAACCTAACCAATTCACTAAAATGAGATAAATTGAAATTTGTTTTCAATATGAACCAAGTAGTTGAATTCAAATGACAATGAATTATTATTATTATTATGATTATCAAATACAACAATTTACCTCTAAAAGGAAGATCATGTCCATCAGCTCAGCTTATAATTCAAATGTTAATCTTTTAAGCAGAACACAAGCCTTGTTGAGACGTAGTTTAGAATACAAGAGAAACAGAGTCAACCAAAGCATTCAATGGCACCAAAAAAAAAAAAAAAAAAAAAAAAAAAAAAAGGGGAAAAACGAACGGTTTATGGTACAATTTACTTTTGTTAAAGGCAAACACGCCAGACTTTCAAATTTCAATGGCAGCTTTTCACCTGCCTCAGAAGAAATTGGGTGGGGTCTAAACAACCAAAAGATCAAAAAGAAAATCACCACTCACTATAAAACTAGAGAGAGAGAAAATCCATACCCAAAAAAAGATGAATTCCTTTTTCTTACTTTGAAAAAAAGAAAAGTACGCCAAAACGAGCTAACTTATCATCATTAAACAAGAGTAACAGTAATTACAACTTACAGAACACCATTTCTCCGCTCTCTTGAAAGGCACAGCAATTTTCTATTTGCATAGTCATCATCAAGTAGACACAACAAGTTGAATATCATCGAGGCTAAAGACAATTTGATCACTCACGAGAGAACAACTTTGGGCCAAGAACCACAAACTGAATGGGCAAATGACCATCATCTCGACACAAGAGCAGGTTTAGGTGCTGGTTTTTGCAGCATTTGTACCACTGATCAATTCGATCACATGAAATCCTCCTCCAGCTCTTGTAGCGATTTGCTTGTTGCTGCAATCTGTTTGTTAGATGTCATCTTTTCAGAGACCATCAAACCCTTGTAGCTCCTTAACTCTGCTTGCCTCTCTTTTTCTAACCTTTCCAGTTCCTCGCGGCGTTTCTACAAAAATGGAACTTTACGGTAACTAGACATGAAAAGAATCACAATACTTCATGAAAACCACCTAGCAAAACCAGGTCCGACAATATAGGTTTGGTAACGAAGAAATATATTGCAAGCAAATGATCAATATGATCATAGTCACTAGCAAATATCTAAAGATATAATTGCAAGATAAACACTTCCAAACTTGTGAAGCAAGACAATTATGAAGTGCAGTACAATGCTAGAGAAAGAATGTCTACACAGAATATGAGGTTTTCCAGCCACCAACCTTCTTTACATTGCTTTTGCGTGGGAAGGAAAAGCTAAGCTAAGACCATAACGAAAATATACATATCTTAAATGTTTTGTGTGTGTGCGCGCTTTTGTGTATTTTATAATTTGATAGATAACAGGCAAAATAAAAATGACTTATTCATGTTAGCGCTCGTGCCAAATATACCTTTCTTTTTATATATATATATATATCCATGAGTGTCCAAACCAACTTATGCGCACCTCGACTAATCTCATAGGACAACCTGCCTGACCCGCTCGTGCCAAATATATCAACTCAAGAGACAACAGTAATTCCAAGAAAAAGGAATTTCCTCTCTCGGGGAAGAGGACAAAGTTGAAATATGGAAATCCAAGATGTAGACGTAGAAAAAGGAGCAATTTCAGAGACGGAACAAAAGTTGCCACCAACCTTTTCTCTCAGGTGTTGCTTCCTCTCTGCTCTTTCAGCTGCATTAACTGCTTCACGTTCAGCTATATAATGGAAAACAAAGTGCTTGTCAACTGTTTTACAAGTACATATGCATGCAAAGAAGGTATGACTATGATATGTTTGATGTATCATGTATGGCACTAGAAAATTACAACAAAAACGTCATTTCCAATTTACCTTTCAAATCAGGCTTCCTTTCCACTTTAGTCCTGTTCAATCTATTAACAATGTCATTGATCCGTTTTTCCACCCTTACAGTTCGGACCTGAATTGTGTATAAAGACAAAGGTTTTGTAAATCACCTTGAATATTCCCATACATAAAGATGCATAAATATTTCTAAAAAAGAAAGGAAAGACAAAATAAAACAAAATCCTTATGGACATATCCACTTGCCAAACTAAAACAATTAAGCTTACCATCTTGGGGTTGTGAAAACCAACTTGGCCAACATCCATGGACGCAGTTTTCTTCAAATTGGACCAAGGTGTATACACAACATCAATGTTGTTCACCTTGTTTCCTGTCAGATAAAAAAGATAATGGTCAATAACTCCTACCACGTGACGCAATTCAGAACCAGGCACATGTATTCTAAAGGTTTGAAGTATGAACAAACAAACAAGTTTCACCACGTAAATGGCTAACATTCTTCAATTTTCTAGAAATAAACTGTTCAAATTCTACCTTGAATAGAATTTGCTTTGACAAGCTGAGCACAATCCTCCAGCAAACCTTCGCTAATATCATCAATGGTCTGCCCTTTTTGCAGTCTCACATAAACATGGGCAGATGACATCTTGTCTACATGGAACCTGCACAAAACAACCTTTGTTCATAGATGAAAACTTACGCAATGTCCTCCCTCCTAAAACGAAAATCAGATACAAAAGACTACATGATAACCCTTTAGTCCTTTAATGCTACAAAACAGTCAAGACCGTGATAAGTCCGAGTCCTGTATCACTGATTAAGGATTGTGCAACGAAAATTCAAGATATTAATTAAGACAAGAAACCTATTCCCTTCATAATCAGCCAACATCCTCACATATATTCATTTTCAGTTTAATAAAGCTCTGTAGGAGGAACCAAGGATGGTCATAGCTACCATTTCTATTCAAATCAGAGCAAATAACAACCACGCAAATTTGTAGAACTTTGAACTCAAAAAGGAAATCGAATATCAATTTCCAAATACATCAAAAGTAAGCAAAGACGTAAACATCAGCACTTTTCCCCCGACTTGATTAATCAAGGGAAACCATTTTCAACCATATCTCAATGGAATTGACATCAAATAACAAGCCGTGAAAGAAACAGAAATAATAAAGAGACGTATACGGTAAATTACCAAATATCCTCGAGGAAGCCATATTTGATGAGCTCCTCGTTCTCGTACTTGTCGAGCCCCATGAAAATGGTGTAATCACCAACATCGGGCCGGGCTTTGAAATAGAAAACCATGGTGCTTCGATTTCGTTCGCTCAACTCTCGAAAATGGAGAGAGCAGAATGAATTAGGGTTTTCAATTTGAGAGAAAAGAGAGAGATTAGCCCTCTAGCTAGTTGCGTGCGATTTTGAATCATTAATCGGACACCCATATTCCAGGATAGCGTAGAATAATATCTGGTTAAATTAATGTTTAGTCCTCGTAATTTGAGCTTTTGATTATTTGATTCCTAAGAGTCGTTTGATTTAAGATTTTATAAATATTTAAGAATAAAGGATGTTTGAGAATAAAATGTGATGTTTGGTTGTATATGGAAAATGTTATCAGAATTTAATGAATAAAAATCATGTTTGTATTTAATTTATTAAATTAAGTATAAAAATCTTATATAATTTTAATATATTGATCAAATCAATGATAAATATAATTCAATATATTGATAAAATTTAATTAATTAAGAGTCAATAATAATTCTAATTATAATTGTTGAATAAGAAATTTTGGACCTTGCCACGTCATTTACTAAATTAATGACGAAATTCTAAATCATTAAATTTGGGCTCAATTAGGAGTTGACATTTGTCCTGAATTGAAGTTGAAGACAAATTTCGATAACGGCACGTGATTTTATCATGACCGTTGAATTAGATAAGATTAATTTGGCTCTAAGCTTTTGTTGAATTTGACCCAAATGTCAAATCAGGCCTATATCCGATTAATTGGGCCCAAAGGCCAAACCCATGGATCAACCAAACCCAAGCCCACCTGTGAACTCTAGAGAAGCTCTTCTCATTTGAAGAGGTCAACAATTCTATACTCCAGAGAGCTTATAGGGAATTCTCTACAATCAGAAGACTCCTTGACTCCTGAAGCTGACCACACCTGAAGACTATCCTTTGAAGATACAAGCCTTCTGAAGTCCTTTGAATATACAAGCAATTCTACCTTCAGACAGAATTCATCAATAAGCAGAAGACACCCAAGACTCTTGAAGCTGCACTTATAGAAAACAGAAGACCCTGGAAGACACAAACATTCTTCCAAGACTTCTACTTCAAGAACGTTCGGTATTTTTCTTCTTCAAATCAAGCACATCCACCCAACCGAGAGAGAATCAGAGCATCAAGTACTAGCGATCAAACCACATCACATCAAACCAACCTCAACATCACCACCAACTCAAGTTCAACTCCACAAAAAAGGTTTCTCCGGAAGTCTCGTGCGAACACTAATCCTCCAAGAAGATCAAAAAGCCCGAAGGCTAATCATCCAAGAAGATCAACGAACCCAAAGGCTGATCATCCAAGAATATGATCATCCAAGAATATGATCGTCCAAGAAGATCAACAAGCCCAAAGGTCGATCGTCCAAGAAGATCAACAAGCCCAAAAGTCGATCGTCCAAGAAGATCAACAAGCCCATAGGCCGATCACCCAAGAAGATCAACAAGCCCAAAGGTCGATCGTTCAAGAAGATCAACCAGCTTAAAGATTATAATTTATTTTGAAAGCATCAAAATACTATGTATTAGAGAATGTACTCACTTTCCACAAAATTAATACAAATACAAAGTTCAAGTTCCACGAAATAAATTTCTTTTGAAATCTCGTGCAAATAAATTGGCACGCCCAGTGGACCTCTCTACCTCTCATCTCTCTCGTCATCCAAGTCAATAAACCTACAAATGGCACCAAAGAAAGTTGTATCCAAAACTACTGCCACAAGCGATACTTACATAAGCTCTGTCATCACAGAAAATCTAATGGAATCTACTAAAGGCGGGATCGGTATTAGAGAAAATCCCTTGATCGACGGCTATGTTTCTGCTACTGATCCATCAGATAAAGAATCGTATTTTGATGTAGTATCTGTCATGGTGACTGACGTAATGGCTGAGTCAGCCATGGCAGAGATGGAAAGGAAGATAAATTTCCTAACGAATGTTGTTGAAGAGCGAGATCATGAAATCGCAGCTTTAAGAGATCAAATACAGGCTTGAGAAACCACAGAGTCGAGCCAATCTCCAACTATAAAAGCTAATGACAAAGGAAAAACTGTCTTGCAGAAAGACCAGCCGCAACAATCTACCTCGGTTGCCACCCTGTCAATTCAACAGTTGCAGGATATGATTACAAACTCCATACGGGTTCAATACGGAAGACCATCATAGTCCTCCTTTATGTACTCCAAGTCGTACACAAAGAGAATCGATAACCTAAGAATGTCGATTGGGTATCAACCTCCAAAGTTCCAGTAGTTTGATAGAAAGGGCAATCCAAAACAACATGTTGCACACTTCATTGAAACCTGCGAAAATGTAGGAACCAAAGGAAACCAACTAGTCAAGCAGTTCGTCCGTACCTTGAAAGGAAATGCTTTCGATTGGTATACTGATTTGGAGCCAGAAGTGATTGACAGTTGGGAACAGCTAGAAAGGGAGTTCCTGAACCACTTCTACAGTACAAGGTGCACTGTAGCATAATGAAGCTGACAAACACCAAACAATGGAAGGGAGAGACAACCATTGATTACATCAACTGATGGAGAGCATTGAGTCTGGATTGCAAAGATAGACTCACTGAATTATTTGCAGTGGAGATGTACACTCAAGGCATGCCTTGGGAGCTTCTGTACATCCTACAAGGGATAAAACCTCGTACATTTGAGGAGTTGGCAACACACGCTCATGATATAGAGCTGAGCATCGCCAACAGGGGAACTAAAGATTTCCTAGTCTCGGAAAGGAGAAAATACAAGAATGAACCCAAGGGCACAGAAAAGATTATGGATAGTGCTACAAAAGAATCTATGGTCGTTCACGTGACCCCATTGAAATTTTCCTCCAAAGGAAAACAAACAAAATTTGAAAGAAGGCACAATGTGGGCGAGAAGCGTCATCCAACTCTTAAAGAAAGACAAGAGAAGGTTTATCCATTCCCTGACTCTGATGTGGCAGATATGTTGGAGCAATTGCTAGAGAAGCAACTTATTCAGCTATAGGAATATAAGCGGCCAGAACAAGCAGGAAAAGTAGATGATCCTAACTACTGCAAGTATCATCAGGTCGTTAGTCACCTAGTTGAAAGGTGATTCGTGCCGAAGGAACGAATTCTGAAGTTGGCTCATGAAAAAATGATTGAGGTAGATTTGGATGAAATAACTCAGACAAATCATGTTACAGTAGCGGCAACTTCAAGTGTTTCAACGCTGTCTGTGTCCCATACTCAAAGACAAAGCCTGATCCAGTTTGGAGCATTCGAGCCTATAGTTGTTTAGTTCCAACAATAGATTCAAACAACAAATTTCAAAAAGAAAGATGAGCTAGTTGAAGATGACAATGAAGGGTGGATAGTTGTGACTCATCGAAAAAGAAGACAATCAAACTCCACCCAAAAAGAATCGCGCTCCTATCGAAGCTATAAAAGAAGGAACAAGACTCATAAAAAGAAAGGAAAAAATGAGGCATGGAAGCCTAAGCCTGCTAAGAAAGAAGACAAGGATTTCCCTCAAATTTCGATGGGCGGTAACTTTGACAGAATTTCTCCCAAGAAGCTTTCTCAATAATCATCCAGAGAAAGTATCAGAAGTTATTGCATGTCACACTATCGACATAGTGGAAGTCGACAATGATTATATAACTACCGAATAAGTCAACGACTCAGAAGAAATGAAGGAAAAAACTTATATCTTCGATCGTCTTAAGCCTTCAAGTGCTCGATCTTCAGTCTTTCAAAGATTGAGTATGGCCGCGGTGATGCGTTATTTTATGCGGTGAAATAATGGAAGGAATTGCGGTGATGGAAAATGTGTTGTGCAACAAGTTTTCTCAGCAGGACCCAAGTATAAATCCTACTAAGTTTCCTGTTAAGTCGAGGGTTGAACTCAGGGACTAAGGAAAACAATTTGCGGTAGTACTTTTTAGATCACTTCGCAGTAACAAATAAATTAAGGGTTTGGTTGGTTTGTTGTTTAAAGTATAAAAAGTATACAGCGGATTTGAGAAAAGAATGATTATAAGACAGATACACTGAGTATGCAGAGGAATGGGTTGAAAAGGTCTTTAGCTAGCATTTCTAGAGAATGCATCAAACTATGTGATCATGCTACACTCATGCAACAACAAATCATTTTCCAATGCAGATGCAGTAGTATCTATAGAGTTTATTCCTAAGTCTCTACTTCTTGCCTATACGATGATGCAAGATGCACACAAGGACAAGGTGATCGCATACAATTATAACCTATCTCTAGGATGCATGCGATGCGTTAATAGCAAACAACGCTTATTCCTAAGCTACTATCTCTTGATTATGTGTTTCTAATCTGACTCTCCCGAGCCTAGATTCTAACCTAACTTTTCCAAGCCTAAATTCTATCCTTAGACTACCCTCTCGAGTATCTCTAATGGACGAATGACGCATAAATAATACAAGATAATCACATAGAATGAAGATCCCCAGTTATGCTAGTTAAATGCTTCTCAACCCATTCGACAGATTTAACTACTCATGCGTAATGAACAGATATAAAGATGTAAATTCCATTTCTATGAATCAGTTCAGCGTACAAAATGACAATGGAAGATAAGGATAGAGAGCCTGGTAGCAATTCTTTGCTTCCCAAGGCTTTTACACTATTAACTCTATTCTGCTCAAAAGATGTTCCTGCTTCCACAGGAGTTGGCCCTCTCTCTGCTCTCGACGCTTCCGGTACTCTTCCAAGTTCACCGGAATGATCTCTCGGTAAAATCTCACTTCCTTTGCTTCCACCTTCTAAGTAAAAGAAAAAACTATGAACAAGGCTACTTCTATCTATATGGAAAATTATCTAACTGTCGAACTAACTAATTTTTTGAACTCTTTTTCTAAAGGTGGCCTTTGGTATTTATAGAGTTTCGGGGTGAAAGACTTTTTCTCTCTTATGATTGCACTGATGGGATGACATTAATTCTCTGTCTGATGCACCAAATATTTGCCACCGAAAAGTTGAGTGTACTTGCTACAGTAGGTTGTTAACGGTTTGTCAACTTAATTCGGAATCGACAATCATCAGTTTTCTGTCCCATCATGATTTATTATGCTTTTCAGCCAGATGCGCCCACCAAAGATGCACCGATTCTATGCGGCAACCTTCTCGAGCAGATATTCGCGAGCGCAATTTGATCGCATAGCCTTGCGTTAACGCAATCTCTTAATGCGCTCGGACGTTAATTTCTGTGGATCGCACTTTTGCCTTGCGTCAACGCATTTTCTACACAAAAATACTCAAGTTAGCTGTTTTAATGCGATGGATGCATGCGACCACAATATTGTGAACTTAATGCTTTTGGACGTAATATTGTATATTTTTATCATCGCAATCCTGCATTGTTTTATAACTTAGCACTGTAATAATGTGCATTTCTGCTCGTTATCACACGGTAGGAGAAGAAGGCCAATGTCCAACGGCTACTTCTACTCGATCTTCAGCCTTCAAAAGGCTAAGTATATCCACATCAAAGAAAGATCGACCTTCAGCATCTGCTTTTAATCGTCTCAAGACAACAAACAATCAACATAAAGGAAGGATGAAAATCTTGAAGGCAACATCATTCCATGAAGAAAACAATGACGAAAAGATTCATAGTCGTGTCCCTTCACACATGAAAAGGAAATTTTCTGTTGACATAAGTATAGAAAGTTCCTTGACAGTGAAGCCAAAACTTATCATATTGATAAATCCTACAAATGAAGAGGATGATCAAAACCATGATGAAATAAGAGCTTCTGAAGTTTAAATGAAGAAGCTCCTCATCGCAAGAGCCTAAACTGCATGATGCTTCTAGCTCACATGAGCTTAAAATGTGAACGCTCCCCCCCCCCAAAAAAAAAAAAAAAATCTTTCTACGAACTACGTTACGACTTGATCCCTGTCATTATAAAGGGTACATAGGCAATTTAGAGAAATTTAAGTTCAATCGTGTATAAAAAAAAAAAAAAACATTCTTTTTGAACTACATTATGACTTGATCCCTATCATTACGAAGGGTTTGTAGGCAGCTTGAAAGAAACTTCAAGTTCAGTCTAGTTGAAAAAAAAAAAAACTCGAACTACGTCATGATTTGATTCCTTTCTTTAAAGTACGAAGGAAACTTAAAGAAATTTAAGTTTAGTCCATCAGAAAAGGTACCAAAACCACCTAAGTATGATACTACAAGATTGATGTTGATCATCTCCGTTAAAGAATGACACTCCAGATTCATCCTTATTGGGGGCAACACAATGGATTGAAGATGTTCATCTCTCGTAAAGAGCTAACACAATAAATAAAAAGCACACACTTGGAATGCGCTTTGCTTCCTTTTTAAAATCAAACTTAGATGCTTCGCTTCCTCTTTAAAATCAAACTTAGATGTTCCTCCATCTTCAAGTTCAGAGGCTTCATCGATGCTCTTCAATCTTCAAGTTCAGAGGCTTCATCGATGCTCCTTCATCTTCAAGTTTAGAGGCTTCGTCGATGCTTCATCTTCATGCTCAAGTCTGGAAGCTTTGCAATGCCATCCTCATGCTCAAAGTCGTGAAGTCGAGCTCAATGTGAAGATTCATCGATGCTTCGTCAAACTCAAGTATGGAGGATTCGCCGATGCTTCAAGCTCAAATGCGGAGGATTCACCGATTCTTCAAGCTCAAGTGCAGAGGATTCGCCGATGCTTTGTCAAAATCAAATGCGGAGGATTTTTCGATGCTTTGTCAAACTCAAACACGAAGGTCTCATCAATGCTTCTCCATCTTCAAGTTTAAAGACTCCATCGATGTTGTTCCATCTTTAAGTTCAAGATTGGCGTGCATGGCCCCATTTCCATCTTCAAGCTCAAGGTCGGTGTGCATGGCTCCGCTCCGTCTTCAAGTTCAAGGTTGGTGTGCATGGCTCCGCTCCATCTTCAAGCTCAAGGTCGGTGTGCATGGCTTCGCTTCATCTTCAAGTTCATGGTCGGTTTGCATGGCTCCGCTCTATCTTTAATGACTCGGTCTACAAAATCATGACGCAGCTTCGCTTCATCTCCGAAGTCTGGCGTGGTTCACTTCATTTCCAAACTAATGAAGTGGCTTCACTTCATCTTCAAAGTTTTGGTGTGGCTTCGCTTCATCTCCAAACTGATGACGCGACTTCGCTTCATCTCCAAAATGTTGGCGTAGTTTTGCTTTATCTCTAAAGTCTGGCGTGGTTCGCTTCATCTCCAAAGTTGTGGCGTGGCTTCGCTTCATCTCCAAATTGATGGCGTGACTTCACTTCATCTCCAAAGTCGTGATGCGGTTTCGTTTCCTCTCCAAAATGTTGGCACGCCTTCGCTTCATCTCCAAAGCCGTGGCGTGGCTTCGTTTCATCTCCAAACTGATGGCGCGGTTTCACTTCATCTCCAAANGGTTTCACTTCATCTCCAAACTGGTGATGCAGTTTCACTTCATCTCCAAAGCGTGGTGCAATTTCGTTTCCTCTCCAAAATGTTGGTACAACTTCACCCCTTCTCCAAAATGTTGCTGTAGCTTCGCTTCCTCTCCAAAAATGTTGGTGTGGTTCTACCTCATATGCTAGATCAAGTTTGGTTTGCCCAACTCTACCTCATATGCGAGGACAATTCTGGTCCATCCGGCTCCACTTCATATGCGAGGACAACTTTGGCCCGTCCGGCTCCGCCTTATATGCGAGATCGACTCTGACCAACCTGACTTCGCTCAAAATCTTGATGGCATATTCTTCCCATCTTCAAAGTTGGATGACATATCTTCCTTTTCTTTAATACTCGATGGCATATTTGCCTTATCTTTAAATTTTGATCAAGGAGTAACATAATAAGGTAGACCTTTCCGAGATCCTCCCTAGGGTGATCGAATGAGAAAGTTGTAAGCCTTTGCGAGGCCCTTCCCATGACGATCAGAATGTACGAACGGTGCTACAAGGTACACCTTTTCGAGATCCTCTCTAGGGTGATCGAATGGGAGAGTTGTAAGCTTTAGCAGGGCCTCTCCCACGACGATCAGGATGTACGAACGGTACCACAAGGTAGACCTTTTCGAGATCCACCCTAGGGTGATCGAATGGGAGAGTTATAAGCCTTTGCAGGGCCCCTCCCATGAAGATCAGGATGCATGAATGGCGCCACAAGACAGACCTTTCCAGGATCCTTCCTAGGATGATCGAATGGGAGAGTTATAAGCCTTGGCGGCCCTTCCCATAACAATCAGGATGTACGAACGGTGCTACAAGGTAGACCTTTTCGAGATCCACCCTAGGGTGATCGAATGTGAGAGTTGTAAGTTTTGGTGAGGCCCCTCCCATGACAATAAGGATATGCACGAACGATGCTACAAGGTAGACTGTGATCGAATGAGGGGTTGTAAGCCTTTGCGGGCCCCTCATGACGATCAGGAAGCACGAACACAAGCACGAATAGGGATACAATAGATAGATCATGCCAAGGTCGTCCTTATGTGCACCAAAGACAGGTCGGTGAGTTTAAAAAAAATTGTTTGGTTGTGCTCCTTTGGTTGCGCTATAACTAAAAAATATAAAAAAAAATCTTCTGAAAAAAAAAAGAAATAAAAAAACATGGAAAAAAAAAAGAAAAGTGTTGAAAAAAAAGCAAATAGAAAAGAAAACTTTGCTAAAAAAAAAAAGAGGGAAGGAAAAAGAAAGAAAGAAAAAAAAACAAAAGGAAGAAAATGTTGAAAGAAGAAGAGGAAAATGAGAGAAAGGAAAGATTAGAAGGAGGGGATGAGGATAATGGAGGGTTTGGGTCCTATTTATAGAGGTTACTAGGTTACATAACAAATTAGGAAATCCAAATCAAATAAAGATTTGATTTAAAATATTTGATTTTTTTTATTAGATTTCCTAATTTGATTCTATCCTAATTTCAAAATTAAACAAATTCCCTATATAATTTGATTTTATCAGATTTTGTCCTTAAATTTATCTTCAACTAAGATTTGGACATATTCCAAATTTTATTCAAAATCAAATTTAAATTGTGGATAAAATCACAATTTGGCATGTGAATAAAATCAAAAATTAAAATTTGGTCATATTCCAAATTTTATTCAAAATCAAATTGTTCAACATTGAGATTAAATTGTAAATAAAATCTCAAATTAAAATTTGGGCATATTCCAAATTTTATCCCTAAATCCAAATCAAATTTTTATCCTCAAGCCAAATTATTAGGGATAAAATCTCAAACTAAAATTTGGGCATATTCCAAATTTTATACTAGATCTAAATCACCAGATCACCAGACTCTTATCCTCATGCCAAATTATTAAGGATAAAATCTCAAATTAAAATTTGGGCATATTCCAAATTTTATACCAAATTCAAGTTAAACTTATGTACTTTGACTAACACATCAATTGAGGTCAAATTCAAGAACAAATATATTTGGATTTTAATTCTAATTTTATATTTTTCGAGATTTATTCACCCATATATGTGCATAAATCTCGAAAGGGGCATTTGTTGAATGAAAAATTTTGGACCAATCACAAGTTGTCATGTCATTTACCAAATTAATGACGAAATTCTAAATCATTAAATTTGGGCTCAATTAGGAGTTGACATTTGTCTTTAATGGAAGTTGAAGACAAATTTCAATGATGCCCCGTGGTTTTATCATGACCGTTGAATAAGATTAATTTGACCCAATTTGATATTATTATTTGTGTCAAAGTCCAATTAAACTAAAAAAATATGTTGAATTTGACCCAAATGTCAAATCAGGCCTAAATTCGATTAATTAGGCCCAAATGCCAGACCCATGGATCAACCAAGCCCAAGCTTACCTGTGAACTCTATACATAGAGAAGCACTTCTCATTTGGAGAGGTTAGCAATTCTATACTCTAGAGATCTTATAGGGAATTCTCTACAATCAGAAGACTCCTGGACTCCTGAAGCTGACCACACCTGAAAACTGAAGTCCTTCAAAGACACAAGCATTCTGAAGAGACTAAAGTCCTTTGAAGATTCAAGCATTCTGAAGACTGAAGTCTTTTGAAGATGCAAGCCTTCTGAAGACTGAAGTCCTTTGAAGATACAAGCAATTCTACCTTCAGAGAACCCAGAGAGAATTCATCAACAAGCAGAAGACTCCTAAGACTTCTGAAGTTGCACTCCTAGAAGCCAGAAGACCCTGGAAGACATAAACACTCTTCCAAGACTTCTACTTCAAGAATGTTCGGTGCTTTTCTTCTTCAAGTCAAACACATCCACCTAACCGAGAGAGAATCAGAGGATCAAGTACTAGAGATCGAACCACATCGCATCAAACCAACCTTAACATCGACGCCAATCATCCAAGAAGATCAACAAGCCCAAAAGTCGATCGTCCAAGAAGATCAATAAGCCCAAAGGTTGATCGTCCAAGAAGATCAATAAGCCTAAAGGCCGATCGTCCAAGAAGATCATCAAGCCAAAAGTCGATCATCCAAGAAGATCAATAAGCCCAAAAATCGATCGTTCAAGAAGATCAACCAACTTAAAGATTATAATTGATTTTGAAAGTATCAAAATACTATGTATTAGAGAATGTACTCACTTTCCACAAAATTAATATAAATACAAAGTTCAAGTTCCATGAAATAAATTTCTCTTGAAATCTCGTGCGAACAATAATATTTAAGATTTGAGTAATTTATAATTAAAATTAATCAATTAATATATTTAAGGAACACCATATTAATTATAATATAATATTTGATCATTTTATAATTAACTAAGTTCAACATTAGTAATTTCGAATTTAATTAAATAATATAAGAAAATAAATTTTAATACACAATGTACTTTATAAAAAGTGGAAAATGAGATTAAAAAAATTATTTAAAAAAATATTTACACTTTATAGTAAAAGGTTCAAAAGTGCAAGCATTTTTTAAACTTTTTGCTAAATATTTTTGGGATTTTTCTATTTACAAGAATTTTCCATAACAATATGATATATTAATAAATAATACTAAAAAAAGTTTTATAAATATGATATGTTAATAATGAATCAAATAGTATAAATTAATCACAATTAATAGCTGAGTAATTATAAATAATCAATATTAATTATATGTTCATATTGAATGATCAGATTAAAATTTGTCTCAATAAATAATTAGTTGATTATTAAAAAATAATAAAGTAATCAATTGTTATTATTGGAAAATGATTTTTTGTACTAACTAGATTAAACTAATATAAGTTTACTAATTAAATATATTTAAGATATTGTTAACTAATTAATTAATAATTTGTATAAAAAAGTAATTTCCTTCCTTTAATAAAATTTTATTATAAAAATAAGTTAAGTAAATATTTTAATAAATTACTATTAATTTATTAAAATAAAGTTTATATCAATTTTGTTAAATTAATATTAATTAATTGATTATATTCCAAATGAAATTATATATAAAATAAAAAAAAACAGATGGGGATGGGAAAAGATAAAGCCCACCATTTTAGAATGGAATAGAAAACCTTTGTCTATGGGAAATAAGAATGTCTGGGAATAAATTCCCATGCAAAGGGTTGAAAACTATGAAAGTGTTGGTGATTTTTTTTTTTTCAAAAATAATAGGGAATCAACCTTTGGTTGGAGAATCCCACATTGGAGAATTTGGAAAAGAAGTCTCCGTTTTGTACTCCAACCTTGGGCTATATGTTTGGGCCCCAAGGGGTACCTATGTTTTGGAGAGAGTGAGGAGATAGACCATGTGGGTTCGGTGGACGTCCCACACGCATGCCACTGTAGGTGAGGTGTGATTATTTATTACTTGGTGTGGTTCAAGTACATATTCTTGAACTAATTTCATTTCAACATTTCAAAATTTCAAGAAACTTAATCATTGGAATAAAAATAAAATGAATGAAATAACACTTGAACCACACCAAGTAAGCTTAATCAACCAAGTAAGACCAAATTAGTTTATATATAATTGAACAAAAATGGTTTTAATATACACTTGAATCACACCAAGCAAGACTACCAACCAAGTATATATTCTTGAACTAATTTAATTCAAACATTTCAAAATTTCAAGAAGCTTAATCATTAGTATAAAAATAAAATGAATGAAATAACTTTAAAGTACTAAATTGAGAATACATATGAAAAGAAAATTTTACCTTTCCAAGCAAATAACCCAAACAACCCACAAGCTTGAAAAGATCTGAACCGGAGCTCGAAGATTGGAATAAATCTGACGACCGAACGACTTACTCAACACGAATGAGCTTGTAATGCCGACGACAACAACCCACGAACGTCGAATCTACATGGTCAAATCTGCATGCGAACACTAGAGCCGTACAAGAAACACGATTTGCACGGTCAAATCTACACATGAACGTTGGATCTACACACGAAACGCAATCTGCACAACCATATTTACACGCGGACGTCGGATCTGCACACAAAACGCGATCTGCATGGCCAGATCTGCACACAAACGACACGAAGACAACCCATGAACACTGGATCTGCATGCGAACGACACGATGCCAACCCACGAATGCCGGAGATGATTGGTACGGTCAAGGGGAAGAAAGGGTTTGTAAGAGAGAAGTGAGAAAGGATAGAAAAGAAAGGTAGTGAAATGAAAAAGAGAGATTTTTTTTTTATTAAAGTTAAAAAAATAAATTAGGATCTTTAATGTCGGTTTTAAACCAACATTATAGCATTTTTTTAATATCGATCCATTTTTTTAAAAACGACATCACTACATCTGATTTCACTTTTTTCAACCGACATTAAAGCCTAAAATTTTTGTAGTGTTGGTCTTTGTCTATCTATTGTTTGTCACTTTTGGCCTTTGTTTGTCAATTGTTTGGCCATTTTCATAAATTTTGGTATCTATTTGTCCATTGTTTATTCATTTCGATCTTTATTTGTCCATTACCTGTCCATTTTGTAACTTTTAGCCTCTGTTTGTCCATTGTTTATTGTATATTGATAGTGGTTGTTAGTAACTATTTATTGTATTCATTATTGTCATATCCCCTGTTTTAAGGATAGTTTCTTGTATATTGATTGACAGTGGATGTTGTTACTTTTTATTAGGTAGGTTTTTGTCAAAATTATTGACTTTTATTTATATATGGGTCTCACTTACAAAATTGGTGGGCCAATAGTTCACACAACTATTATATATGGGTCTCACTTCACGTCAACTTTAGGTTAAACCCATTCCATCTACTTGCTTAATACAATTGGTATGTCGTTTCTTTTGTCTCCACTATTTTCTTATCATCTGCTTCATTTCACATTACCATAATTTTTTGCATCCTTTAGTTTCTGTTATCTCCATTATTCGTCTCTAATTTCCAATTCTTTTTCCTTGAATGAAATGTTTTACCATTGTTTGTCTCTGGTCTAAAATCAATTGTTGGTCATTCTATCTACATTGTTGATTTCTTATTTACCATTATTCATGAAATTATCTGAAATTTAAGTTTCAATGAATGAATTTCATAACTCTGAGATTGGACCCTATTCCGTTCATTTTTTTTCACTTTATAGTCATGGTCTCACTTGCATTCAACTATAAGAAAAAACACATTCCATCTACTTTATAGATGTAATTGGTATGTCTTTTTCCACTTCTTTCAACATTTTGTTATCACGGGTGTTGACTAGTACCTTCCTATTATAACTTGTTTTGTATGGTACTAATGCTCTTTATTGTAATTTGTTCTAGGGTTGATCTTGTTACGAATCAACCACATCAAACACTGTTTATCATCAATATCTTGCTAAGGTGATAACTATTTGTCATTATTATGGAATTTGAAATTATCATTCCGCTTTATATAATTCTTTTCGAGGTTTAGGTTACACACTTTTCTTTCTTACTTATGTTTATTGCTAATAATACTTTTTGTATGCTCTTATCGGGGTGGACCATTAGCATACTTGAGCGTTGCGTAAGGTTCGTTAACATGAATTTATAGCTGTTTGGACAAATATTCATATATTCTTGTTTCTAGTTGTTTGTATGATGAAAATATTCATATATGTTTGTTTCATATTTATAGTTGTTTGGATGAATAACATGAATTTATAGTTGTTTGGAGGAATATTCATATATCCTTCTGCTTTATAGAAAAAAGGTACTTTGAAGGCATGTTGACTTATATTTTCATTACAGTACCAAAAGATGAATTTATAGTCGTTGCAAAATTTGTTATGTTTGGATGAATAACATGCATCTATAGTTGGATGAATATTTGAAGGATTTTTATGTTTGGATGAATAACATGAGTTTATACTTGTTGCTATGTTTGAAGGAATAACAAGAATTTTTTATAGAAGTATTAGTTCATATTTTACATAGAGAAAGCACCTTTGTTGTACTTGTCTTTAAAGGACATAAAAAAAAAAAAAAACATAAAAAATCAATGTTGTTTAATATGGCATAAAAAAAGAACACAAAAAAATCAGTCGACTGTATATGTTTTTTAAAAAAGATTACCAATCTATAGTGTAGTCGTTTTTAGAATAACATTAAAAAAAAAAAAAAAATCAGTTTGCTGTTTATTTTTATTATTATTATTATTATTATTTAAGATTACCAATATATAGTATATCGTTTTTAGAATAATATGAAAAACGGAACATAAAAAATTAGTTTGCTGATTTGTTTTTAAAAAAAGATTACCAATCCTTTGCATCACTACATAGTGAGAGTTATTCGATGGATGAGTGAATGTGTAATTTTGTCTAAATTATTTTACGAATATTGGAACCTAATCATAACATCCATTTTACCCTTCGTGAAGAGTCATCCTGCAGCAAAAGGACTTCTACACAAGTTGTTCCTATAGTATGATGATCTGGCCTACGTCTTTGGCAAGGATCGGGCTATGGGAGTATGGTCAAAGACCTTTGTGGATGTGAGGTCTAACATGCCAAACCATATGAATAATGGTGTTCCCCCTAAGAATGGGACATGTCACAGGATGAGATGCATAGAATATGTACTGGTCGAAGCACTGAAGGAGGAAATGCTTCGAGAGGAAGTAAGAGGAAACAAAGTGGAAATCAATCTGAAATGGTAGAGATTGTTAGGAATCTGATGGACTTTGCAAATGACCAGTTGAAGATGATTGCAGAATGGCCGAAAGAGAAACATGCAATAGAAGTCGAACTGCGTGTAGAAGTTGTGAGCCAACTCTAAGATATTCTTGAATTGCATAACCGATAGAGTGTGAAACTTATGCAAATCATATTCCGTAGTGTGCAAGATACAAAGAGCTTCTCATTCGTTCCCACAACCTTGAAGTTTGACTATTGCAACCTCCTCTTTCAAGAGAATGTTAGATCAATCCGTGTTTTGGACTATTTTTTGATAATGAACAACGATTACTCTATTTCAATTACGCATTTAAGTTTGTAGTAGATTTGATATGAAATATTACTGGTCAATATTTTAATCATGCAATCATGAGTTAGTTATTTTGTCTTGAATTTTTTTTTACCTCCAGAAAAGGGAGCTTTACATATGAAATACATGAATTGCATCCAAAAGTAATGTACTTTTTTTTTTGTCCACGTTAACTAAAGTACCTCCCAAAATGACAAAAAATGGTTAGCTTTTAACATAATTTAAAATCCAATTAATTTTGTACAAGTTGGTGGAACATATAGTTTTGATTATATTTTCAAAATATGATATTTTATATGCATAATTACTAGTATTATAAATAATAATAGTAGAAAAAATTACACAAGGTCTAAAATATACATTCAAATTACAAGTTGTTATAATTCATACTATAATAATTTGTACTCCAAACGCATGTTATTATAACACAGACTAAAATATTCGGCACCCCAAATACAGACTACTGTAAATCAGATCATAATAGTCTGCACCCCAAACACAGACTATAATAACACACAGTTTATTACTCACAAACTATAATGATCTATTCTGCGCCCCAAATGCCCTCTTAACTTTTGGCTGTTAACTTGTTTGGCTTTAGAGTTACTGTACAACTTGTTTCACTTATTTTTATATTTTTTTCCCAACATTTAGATATATAATATCTTAGATATTTCGATGGATATATTCTTATCTAAAGGAATTCTTCAGAACTCTTTGGAGCTCTAAAGAAATGCTACGATATTTCTAGAGTATTTATTTTGAGGTACTTATTTACAATATTCTAAATAAATCTAAAGATGAGAATATTTATATGTTTAAATTATTTATGTAGATACTTCAAGAAATTTCTAAAATAGTTAGTATTGCATTCTAATATTTATATGTTTTAAGTTATTTATGTAGATATTTCAAGAAGCTTCTAAAGTAATCAATATTGCATTCTACTTTTAAAACACATAAGAATTCCCATTCTTGATATGTAATTGTATATTAAAAATTATCTATTTTCTTGTTGATTTTTAAATAAATGTTGAATGTTAAGAACTTATTTATTGGTTTTTTAATTCAACATGGAGAGTAGACGTTAGCTCTAGTTTGATGGTTCAATTTTGTTCTTATGAAAGATGTATTTATTAAGTGTGTGTTTACAAGGAATTGTACAGGGGTATAAATACTGTATTAACACCCTAAGAATAAAGCCTAACTAAATTAACCAAAACCTAAAGATTCTCCAAAGGAGACCTAGTATACAGGAGACTTTGTATTCACATGACTTAATATATATTCACATCCTCCTTCAAACTCAAGGTGGTTAGGTAGGAATCAACTTGAGTTTGTTAAGTAGTTGGGGAAAACAACCAGGAGGCAAAACTTTGGTGAGATGTCGGCGGGTTGCTCGACAGTGGAAATAGAGCGTAACATCAGAGTTTCGCTCAAGAGATGATGGCGAACAAAGTGAAAATCATTCTCAATATGCTTGGTGTGTTCATGAAAAACATCATTGTGAGCAATTTGAATTGTACTACGATTGTCATAGTGAAGTATAGTGGCAGACGACTGAGGGACTCCTATATCAGTAAGAAGCCGCCACAAGAGTTCTGACGTAGCATCAGTTAGAGCACGATATTTAGATTCCATACTAGAACCGGAAACAACACTTTGTTTCTTACTGCACCAAGAAATGAGAGAATCACCAAGGTAGAAACAATAACCGGAGGTAGAACGTCGGTCAGTAGGATCACCAGCCCAATCAGCATCAAAATAGCCTGATAAAACTAGGGAAGACTGGGAAGAAAATTGAAGTCCATGCCTCAAAGTACCTTTGACATAATGAAGGATATAAAGAACAACAAGAAAATTAATGGTTCGAGGGGCAGCCATGAACTGACTAACAATGTGAACAATATATGCAATGTCAGGACGAGTGACTGTCAGATAAATAAGACTGCCGAAAAGCTAATGATAGAAACTGGCATCCCCAAGTGGAATTCCATCAAACAGAGTCAAGCGAACATTGGGATCGAGTGGTGTTGGAGCTGTAGCAGAGTCAGTAATACCGAAGTGCACCAAAAGATCTCAGGTATACTTTACTTGAGACAACGAATAATTGGAAAAGCTTAATGATACTTCAAGGCCAAGAAAGTAACTGAGTGAACCTAAGTCCTTCATCTCAAAATGTTCACCAAGATAGTGTTGTAGATCAGAGATAGCTTCAGGATCATCTGTAATGACATATCATCAACATACAGGAGAAGAAGAACTATGAGTTGTCTACCGTGTAAATAGTGCCATGTCATGAGATTTGGACATATATCCAAGTTGAATGATAGTGGAATTAAAAGTTGCAAACCAAGCTCGAGGGACTTGTTTCAAACCATACAGTGCTCGTTGGAGGAAGCATACTTTCTGAGATGGACAAGAGACACATGGGGTGGTTGCATATATATTTCCTCAGATAAGACCCCATTAAGGAAGACGTTTTTGACATCCATTTGAAAAGTGGCCATTGTTTAGTTGCATCAACTACTAAGAGACACGAAACAGATGTCATTTGTGCCACATGTGCGAAGTTCTCTTCGTAATTGATCCTATACTCTTAAGAATATCCTTTTGTTACCAACCGAGCTTTATAACGCTCAACAGAACCGTCAGAGTAAGTCTTGATCTTGTAGATTCACTTGCAACCAATGTGTTTCTTATCGGGGGTAAGTCAATATAGTCCCATGTGTGCATTTTATCGAGAGCCTGAAGTTCTTCTTTCATAGCTTGCTACCCTAGAGGATTAGTATTTGCTTCAGGAAAGGAGGTAGGTTCAACCAAGTAACTGATAGTAGAAAAACAGTGAAAATCTCGAAGGTGAGTAGAAGGTACGCTTACCCTAGTGGAGCATCAAACAAAAGAGGCAGGGTCATAAACAGGTCCAAATTCCACAGGTGGGTCAGACGGCTGATCAAGGTCAACAGAGACAAGCACAGACTATTCAAGCTCAGAATCATCAGAAGATGCAGAAGAAGGGAAAAGATCAAACGGACTATTAGAATCATAGGGAAAAGGACTCAAGAGAGAATCATGAAAGGTTGAGAGATTAGAGAACATAGTGTGCTCCCAAAAAGTGGCATGGCGGGGGATGCACAATCTGTTAGAGAGAGAGTCCAGACAAGAAAATCTTTGTGTTCAGTTCCATAGCCAATAAAGCAACAGAGACGGGCACGTGGTTTTAATTTGGTATGCTCATGAGGGTGAAGAAGTACAAAACATGCACAACCAAAGACCTTGATGTTAGAGTAATCAAGAGAAGTACCATATAAGCATTCAAAAGAAAAACATTTTGAAGAACAATTGAAGGAAGATGATTGATTATGTAGACAGAGGTAAGAGCGGCTTCATCCCAAAACTTTGTAGGACTGGAGGTAGACAGGAGTTGGGCCCAGACGAAGTTTAGGATGTGACGATGTTTCCACTCTGCTCGCCCAATCTGTTGAGAGGTATGAGGACAAGAGTGTAACGACTCGACCCCCTAGGACTTAAGTTAGACTGTTACTAAAATATATGCATGCATGGCACTTAAAACGACACTCCTTTATGTTGAAATAAATGCTAAATAGATAAGGAAGTTCAAAAGCCCTTTATTAAATTCAAACGTCAAAAACAAAATTAGGGTACCCATAAATCATAAAGGTTAATAAATAAATATGAAAAACAATTCTTACTAACATGTTCGAACATCAAAACTAACATTAAGGGAAATATGAAAAAAACTTTAAATCTCTTTATGCAGAAGCGTAAAAACTAGTCCCAGTGGCTCGATCACGGATTCCGCTTATCCATCACCGGTGCATCTCTACCCTTACCTGAAATAACAACATGAGAAAGAATGAGTATAAAATACTCAGTAAGTAACCCCACTACTGGGGTCAGGCTGGGCATCTATGTCATCTAGATACCCACCTATGGCACATATACACATGAAACAAGAAGAAGACTGAGTCCTATCTTACTGTAGTTAAGCATGCTCCCTACCTTTGGTGAATCCTGAAGGAGACACAAATTGGTGAATCCCGAAGGAAACACAAACTGGTGAATCCCAAAGGAATCATAAACTGATGAATCCCAAAAGAAACACAAACTGGTGAATCCCGAAGGAAACACAAAATCTAAAGGGGCATCTAACTAATCAGTAAGGACAGCCACACGATCTCAACATCCAAAATCACCACCGTACGAATCTATGACATACATATAATCCTCGATACCATGACTCTACCACATGTACATATATCTCAACATCATATTCTACAACATTTGAGTATACATTAACATCATAGTTCTACAACATACATGTATGACTCAACATCAATAGCTTAGATACAATCATATGGAAACACATACCATCTCATACTAACATTCAAGTATCTATGTGTATATTTAAACAATTCAGATCTCGTGCCAGAACATACTTTGGTTCAGATCATACTATCAGTCGTCATGCTAACATTCGCCATAACATACACTCATCATGCTAACATACAACTAAAGCCTGGCCCGTGGGCAGTTCTAGTTGTAAAATTACTTATCTTAATCGAAATTCCACAGATAAACTCAGACAACCAAATGATGACTGCGGTTTGAAGTAATGACCCTAACATACGAATACAACCATTAAATTTCAGTCCAACAATAATTGCAAAATCTCATATTCAAAACCACAATACCCAAAACTTACCCAAAGAACTTGATCAACAACCACTCCCAAGATTTCGACTCCAAAAATCTCCTGCTAACAGGTTTTAATTCCCAATGGATGACGACTTGGAACCTTAAATATACAAGGGTTAAGTCAAACTTAATTCAGTAATCGAAGCGTGCCCACAAACCAATGATAAGGACCAAAACTCTTACCAACACTCTTGCCGAACGATCTTGAATCCGCTGGACAGTCGCTGCTGTGATTTCCCAAGTTCAAATCTGAAATTAAATAAGGCGACTAATTAAATCCTTAATCCAACTTAGTGGGCATCCAAAATCTTTCAAGAAACCCAACCACAAAATAGATCTTACCAAAATTTAAGAGTCCGATGAAGACCCACGCAGCAGAAGATAGGCAGCGCGGCGATGGACGGTAGAGAAACCGGCTGGAGGCGGTAGTGGCTCAAGCTGTTGGGAGACGGTGACGGTGTGCGACAGTCAGGGGCTGAAGCGGCGGCAGCGTGGGCGACTGGCTTGGCTCGTGCGGCGACGGAATCTGGCAGTGAGGGAGGCGCGACGATTTGATGAAGTGAGGGAGGGCTGGCGGCGGTTGCGGTGGGTTTGGGCAATGAGGGGAGGCGGCTCGTGAAGACAGGAGGAAAAATTTCTAGGAAGAAGAGGAGCCGTTGTGTGAGGAGGGAGATGGGGTTTTCTTTTTATTTTAAAATAATAATAATAATAATAATAAAAAGGAAAATAGTATAATTATAATTAAATTATTTCCTTATTCCACTTTATACTATTTAACTCCTTTCCTTTTCAAAGAAAATAATTCCTGCCATAATTTTCAAAATTGAATTATTTTGAATAATTTTCACGCCAACACTTAAATTCTCGCACTTATACTTCAAATCCAAAATTCCAAACATGCCCTCCAACTAAGGACAATTACTGAATTTTCAATTAATAAAGTTACTGAAAATTACATTATTAATAAATAAAAAAGATGTGGGATGTTACAAAGAGTGTTGAACAAGAGTGTCTTGCTAGGTGAGAAAGGAAATGAGCCTGGAGTCCTTATATTCTAAGGCGTTATCTGTACGCAGATCTTTGATTGGGCAAGAAAACTGACTGTGAACCATGTTAGCAAAATAAATATATATTTGAGACAAGGAAGAGTAGTTTTTAAGGAAATATATCCAAGTAAACCGAGAGTAATCATCAATGAATAAAACAAAGTAGCGATACCCATTGACAATGAAAATAGGAGTGGGTCCCCAAATATCAGAGTGAATTATGTCAAAAGGATTATCGCTTATAGAATTAGACTGAGAAAAAGACAATGCGGGTTGTTTTGCAAGTTTGCAATTCAAATAGTCAAAAGATACAAATTTGGAGACATGATTCAAATTATGACTAGAGATTAAATGGAGTTTTTTGGAAGAAGCATGATTGAGACGAAAGTGCCACTGATAGATAGCAGAGTCGGTGACAGGGGCAGAAAGAGAACAAACAGGAAGTCGAAGAGATGTGAGCTCAAACGATCTTCCCACGTTTGTCCCGACTGCGGATCTTGAAACTGACACCCAGTAGAAGAAAAGGACACAGTTAAACCAAGGTCACACCATTGCCCGATAGAGACAAGATTAAAAGACATATTTGGAACACAATAAGTATTGGAAAGCTGTAATAGGGAGGTGTCAACGGAGCCAACATGGGATATGGTCATGCAATTACCATCAGCAACATAAATGGAAGGAAGCGATTTGACAGGAGTAGGTGCAAACAGAAGAGAAAAATCAAACGTCATATGGTTGCAATAAGCAGAATAAAAATTCCATCTATTACTTGGGAGATCGCAAGCACAGAGGTATTGGATGAAATCACCTATTTTAGCAGGTCTTGTAAGTCACTCATTTGAAAACTAGACAGGGAAGGTTTAGAGGCAGCAGAAGAGGCAGCAGCAACAGCAGAGTAAAGCCAGGATTAGGTGTAAAAGATCGAGACTTAGAGGTATGTCCTGGTGGTCGTGGTGGTTTTGATGACAGTTGTCCAGAACATGACCTCTTTTGTGACAGTATCTGCACTTGACTTTTGGATAGTCAGCAAACTGATGCCCAGTGAGCTTACAGTTTTTACAAAAGGAGGCTCTAGAAGTACCAGACATATGAGTGCTAGCGAGTACAACCTCCAATTACTGTGAAGAAGTGATGCCAAGATGTTTTTCTTCAAATAGAATTTCCTGAATTGTTGCATCTAGAGACGGAAGGGGGCTATGGTGGAGCAAAGTAGCATGAATCGACTCATATTCTAGACAAAGTCCCATAAGGACCTTAATAAGGCGAAAATGATCATGACTAATTTTGGCTTGATCCAATTGTGTCTAGACTGATTGAAGTGTAGTCAAGTAGTCATTAACAGATTGCCTCGTCTCCTGAGTAAGATTAATCCGAGTGTTGTGCAGTTGATAGTAGTGAGCTAAGCCAATGGACTGAAATCGGATAGATAGGAAATCCCACAAACTGTTGGCATCATCAAACACATCAAACTGAACATGAATGGCTAATATAGATGTATTTTCGATCCAAGTGATGATTTGATGGTTTTTGCTATCCCAATCTTCTAGTCGTTCAACAAATCTAGTATCTTCCTCAGTGGATATCTTGACTGGCTGAGGAATATCACCAGTGATTATTCGCCATAATTTACGCCTGATTAGGATACTCTTCATTTGATGGGCCCAAGTAATGTAATTTATCCCATCAAAAATAGTACTAATGGGATAAAATACATGATCCTTTTCCATGTGGTTAGGCAACTTGGAAGGAGAAGAAAACCAGGGACAACAAGAGAGACTTGGTAGGTTGGCGGGTTGGCTAAAGGGATCAAGGGTTGAGTTCTCGGGAATCAGGGATTGAGTTCATGGCTAAGTGGCTTAGCTGTAGGGATCAAGGATCAAGTTTTGGGAATCAGGGATCGAGTTCTGGGATCAAGGGATTGAGGATCGAGTTTTAAACTAGGGATCAGGGGTCGGGTTTTGGACCGGGAATCGGGGATTAAGTTTGATTAAGGATTGAGTTTTGGATCAGGGATCGGGGGTCGAGTTCTGGACTAAGAATCAGGGCTCGAGTTCGATCGAGGATTGAGTTTTGGATCGGGGATCAGGGGGTCGAGTTCTGCATAGTGGGGATCGAGGATCGATTTTTTCACAGTGGGGATCGATGATCGAGTTTTTCACAGTGGCTTTGGACAGGGGATCTAGGTGGTTCTTCTTCACGTCAGAGAGGGTTTCTGGATGGTCGGTCGATGACCGGACGATAGCAATGACAAAGAACAAGAGGAAGAAGAGACCAGCTAGCAAGGCTCTACTACCATGTATAAGATGTATTTATCAAGTGCGTGTTTACAAGGAACTGTACATGGGTATAAATACTGTATTAACACCTTAAATATAGAGCCTAACTAAATTAACCAAAGCCTAAAGACTCTCCAAGGGAGACCTAGTATACAAGAGACTTAGTATTCACATGACTTAGTATACATTCACAGTTCTCTTGCTTCATATATTATATATGGAGAGTGGATGGATTCAAACATCTAATCACTTAGTTGATATGAAAAATTTGTTGAAGTAGAAGACAACACTAACTATTCTAGAAGGTTTTTGAAGTATCTACCATATGACATAAATATGTAAAATAGATTTCTCTAGAATTATGTTGAAGTAGGTAAACAAATATCTCAAAGAAAAGTCTAGAAATATCCTATGTTTTCTTTAGGTTAATGAATTCTAGGGAATTCCTCTAGATAAGAATAAACCATGAAATATCTAGATATTTAAAATCCAAGAATAATCTAAAGAGATCCTTTTACTTGGGAGGAACTCATGCCTATAAATAGTAGTTGTGCCCTCACTTGTAAAGCAAGCAAAGAGAGGAAGAAAGAAGAGCATGAGAGTTATAGAGAAACCTAGAGTGAAAAGTGAGTAAGTATGTCTTAAGAGAATGAAAAAGTATTCTCTCAAAAGTGTCCAACCTTGTACTTTCATAATAAAAGTTTCTTTCTTCCAAGGTTATCTCTCTTCCTTTTGTGCCAGTTTCTTCGACAAAATTATAGTATTTGGAATATGCTAGAAGATCTAAACCATATCGTCCCTTTGGATAGGTTGAGCTAAGATAGTTAAACTATGTTCAAATTGATATATGATCGATCATTGAAATTAAACTGGACTAAACATAAAAAAAAAAAAATTGAAACATTAAAAGGGAATGATATATTAATAGGAAAACAAATCGAGACGTCAATCTTAGCACAACCAGAAGTTAATTAGTAAAAGATATCCTAACCTCGATGAAACGGCAAAGTTTGAATCTTCAAACAAAAAGATTAGAAATTAATCTCTCTTGTCTAACCAATAACAGAATGGTCTTAGAAATTAATCTCTCTCGTCTAACCACTAACTCGACACAAATCCTCAAATCCCATATATTCATTTCGTTGAAGTCGTTGAATCGACTTTGATATTCCCACTCCACCTTGCAAAAGCGAAGACAAATAAGTGAGAATTATTATTATTTTTCTTATTTTTAAGTGAACTCTATAAAACTGTCAATACCAGCCTAACAAAGTTTATGTCTACTAGTAGTTTATTTTGAAAGACAATTAAAAATTATAGATAATTTTAATGTCAAGTTATGATTATTATTATTATTATTTGAAAGCATCTCAAATGAATATTTTATTAAAAAAATTGAGGTTAAATTATAGATTTAATATTTGACACTCAAGAGTGATCCTTTATTTCTTCGACATTTTTTAAATACATCTTAATATATCTTCAAAATTTTCAATGATATCTCAATATATTTTGAGATTTTCAATTTTGTAATTTGTAACTAATTAATTTTGGATCTATTTAACATTTTTTAATATTCAAGAATTTCTCAAATTCAATTAAAAGATTGGTTCTTTTAAAAGAAATGGATTGATTAATTTTGTATATAGGTCTCAAACTTACAAAAAAAAAAAAAAATAATAATAAATTAAAAACTATTTTGTAATTTAAACAAAATTTTAAAAAAAGAAATGTTATGAGAAAATGGTTGGCGAACTTACCAAGTGTGAGAGAACTTATGAACACAGTGAATGCAAGAACGAAAATAATGATGGAAGCTCTTCCAAGCAACGCAATAACTTTCCTCACAATATGCTGTCCACAATACGCCGCTATCATCGCCACCGCCGCCAAATATACCGCTGTAAAATTTTCCAATATTTATCTCAATTTACACAATATTTTTTAGATGAAAAAAAATATTTAAATACTTCTTGAAGACTTATATTTTGTGTTTTGGTTCATTTTGATCCCGTAGTTTCAAAATATTTATTTTAGTCCTTGTATTTTTAATTTCGATTCATTTTGATCCAAACTCTCAAAAAGTATCCAATTTAATTGTTAATAAATGGAATGAAAATGAAAATAAAAGGATCAAGATGATATTTTTTAAATTACAAGGATGAATATTTTGATAATACAAGACCAACATAAATTAAAATTGAAAATACAAGGACCAAAGTGAACACTTTCAAAATATACCAATCCAAAGTATAGATAGAAAAGTAGTATTTAAAAAAAAAAATACACACAACAAAATCTAAAACAAAATTGTTCCTACATTTCCCTCCATTTTCCATAATATCTTTTTATTTTATTTAAAAAAACACACACACAAAAACAACTTAATATCCACTAGTTTCAATGAAAATTAAAGTTCAACCAGATTGGATATAAAATAAATCTTTTAGATTTGTACATTTGAATATAAATTCGATTCTAGTAACATCTTTTTCAGAGCTTCATAAATTTTGTAGCACAAAATGATAATTTACAGCCCTCTATTCCAGCATCAGGTAAAATTTGTAGTACTCATTCAATCTAAAGTCAAACTTGATATGGACGAAAAAAAATCAATTTGATAAGATTAGAAGATTAAAGTAAAAGGTCACTTGTTTTTTCCTGATTATATTATAAATTAGGTCCTATAATTTAAAGAAAGTTAAAATTTAATTTGTATAATTTAATAAAACCTCATAAAGAATCTTTATTGTTTGATAAAATCCTAAAAAATATAGTCCATACAACATGAACTATCTATGAAGGTTTTGTTAAATTATATAGACTAAAATCTAATTATAAACCATAGAAACTAACCTCTAAATTTCAAACCAAATTTACAAATTTAACATTTCTTCCCACCTGTAAGCATGGAAATGGATTTTTCCCATAATTATAAATTTATAATTACCATATGGCACTGGAAACTGGTTCAGAAGGTAGTATTCCACGACTGACATTGATGAGGAAAACATCATAGCAAAGGTTGCCGAAGCAGTTGCAACCTATGGAGAAGGTAGCCCAAATGAAGTCAGGTTAGAAAATGATTTATTTGGACCCGTTTCATAGTGATTTGATAACTATAAGTTTGATAGGTAAAGTTTTAAAATTGTGTTTAATAGTTCATGAACTCAACAAGTACGTGATAAATTCTTTACATTCTTCAAAATTTCAAGTTTTATATTTAATAGGTCGTTGTTCTTTTAATTTGTGTCCAATAAATCAATTATTTACAAAACATTTTTAAGTTCAATACATAAACACAAAAATGAAAGTTCAAAAAGTTTTTTAGGCACTTGTTATTAGGGAATAGGGATTGTTATAGGTGATTTTGGACCAAAGAGCATGGACGACATTTGACGAGAACTTGAGCAATAAAGTCGAAAAGATAGTATGATTCGAGTCAAGAGTGATAACTTAGAACCAAGCTAGTATGCGAGGCTGAGCCTTACCACATGTCTTGTAAGGCATCTCATGCATGTCCTTGCCCAAGTGACCATTGTAAGCAAAGTAAAGTGCCCAACCTAGGTCTAGCCCTAGGTCGAGGCCGACCCCAACAAATTGCCATACATGGCATGCCCCTCGTAGGCCTAAGCCCAAGGAGTTAAAAGGAAAACATAAAGGAACTCAGAAACCCTAAAGGGAAGGGTTTTAGGTCAACTATACTTATAAAAACATCAAGGTAGCTCCAAGGGAAGTAAGTCCATTCTAATGCTCAAACTCTCTACTTGTTACACATTCATTTTTTAAATTAGGCATCGAAGCCTGTGTGGAAAGCACCATATCAGTGTGCAGTTCTTTCATCTTGCAGGATGCGTTCTTCCCTAAAATACAAATTTACCGTTGGTGCCACATGAAGATTAGGTGCGTTCTCCCTTGGTCACAATTTGGCATCAACAGTTGGTGCCATCTGTGGGGAAGAAGAAAAAGGGAATTAACACCAAAATTGCCGTTGAATTCCTTGAGGATGAGCAGAAGAATGACAAGTATCGGTCAAGGCAGAGAAAGTTCAAGTCAAGATCATCACTCGCGATGGATGTAAGGTGAAGTGTCTCCTCGGCCTCAGCCACATAAAGGTTGTCTTGAGGAGACAAATGGAGCCCTGGGAAAAGGAATGACTGAATTAGATCCCTAAAACCCAAAGTTAGAAGAATCAAAGATTACGGAGACATAAATTGAAGCAACATGCAAGGAAGAAGGTGGATCGAGCAAAGTGGAAGCATAACAGGTTTGTTTGGTCAAGGCTGAGTTGGACCCTAGGGTTTTCAAGGAAGGAAAGACTGAATAAGGATTACCAATTTACAGAAAAAGAAGGGAACAATCAGTTACATGGCTGACGGGAAGAGGCTGAAGCTGAGGTCGAGGGTGACCTTAGGATTTTCAAGAAACACGAGACCGAATCCAAAAAGTTTTCCAATTTTGTAAAAAAAGAGAAGAATGATCAGTTTCTTAGCTGAGGGGAAGAGCTGAGGCTGAGGTCAACCAAGGAAGCCAATCGATAAAAGAATTGGAGTCGATTCCTTTAACATCAGAGGATAGAAGGGTAAACATCGGAAGTAAAATGGAAGCAAAGCAAAGAGAGAGTCTAATCAGATTTCTTAGAGAAAATGTAGATGTATTTTCTTGGTCACATGAGGATATGTGGGATTGATCCTAGTGTGATAGTACATCACCTTAATGTGGATAGAGAATTCAAACAGTGAAGCAAAAGAGACGGACATTTAATCAGGTAAAGTCACAATGTTAAGTAGGTTTGTCAATAGGCAACTAATAGATGTATGCCCTTTTTCAAGATTTTAAAGAAGGGATCCTAATTCGAGTGGACAGAAGAATGTGAAAGCATTTTCAGGGTTGAAAATATACTTAGGTATAGTTCCACTCCTTTCTAAACCTATTCCAAGGGATGCATCGTTGCTTCATTTAGCAGCATATGATACTGTCGTATGCTCTGCCTTGGTAAAGGAAGAGAATGACCATCAACACCCAATTTATTATACAAGTAAGGCAGTGTTGGGGGCTAAAACTAGATATCCACAGGTAGAGAAGATCGTGCTTGTGCTAATCATTTCGGCAAGGAGACTGCACCCCTATTTTTAAGCACATAAAATTAAAGTTTTAACTAACTGCCCTCCGAGGCAAATATTACAAAAACCTAAGGCATCATAACAACTCATGAAATAGGCAATAGAGCTGAGCGAGCATGATATTCACTACAAGTCAAGGACATCAATGAAGGGACAGACAATGGCTGATTTCTTAGTAGAGCTAACTCTGGCCAAAACTGAAGTTGAGGTTGACCAAGATAAAACTAGACTTTATGTATTTTCATTATGTTCAACGGATTTAGACTTTCAATGGACTCTTTCCACTGACAGGTTTTCTAATAGAAAAGGGTGTGGCGTAGAGATTTTGTTAGTGTCTCCTGATGGAGAATGATATGAGTACGCCCTCAGGTTCAACTTTCGAGCATCGGATAATGAAGCAGAATATGAAACACTCATTGCAGGATTAGATCATTGGACTGTCGTTAAAACCATTCTCAAGTATCTTCGGAGAACGAAGGACTATATGCTCGTGTATGGGTTTAAGGGTTTGATCCTTATAGGATACACAAATTTTGACTTTCAGATTGATAGAGATTCTAGGAAATCCACTTCAGGATCAATGTTCACTCTTAAGGAGGGGTTGTAGTATAGAGAAGCATCAAGTAAGTGTGTATTGCTGACTCCACCATGGAGGTAGAGTATGTAGCGACTTGTGAAGCTGCCAAAGAGGTTGTCTGGCTCAGGAAATTCTTGACTAATTCGGAAGTAGTTCTAGACATGTCAAAGCCCATCACTCTTTATTGTGATATAGTGGTGTTGTGGCCAATTCCAGGGAGCCTAGAATCACAAGCGTGGGAGGCACATAGAGCAAAAGTATCACTTGATATGAGATATTGTGCATCGAGGGGACGTGATCGTCACGCAGATAGCTTCGGTGCACAACGTTGTTGATTCGTTTACAAAGGCTTTCATGGATATAGGTGGATCGTGTTTAAGTGATAACCTAAACGATATATAATAAATGGATAAGGTTGTGTACCTTATCCTAGTGACACAAAGAATACAACCCGCTTTGTAGTTGTTATAATTGTTGTAAAATGCTACAAAATGATATGATCTTGATCATTCATGTAGAGACATGTGAGCGAGAATGTTCTATACAAAGAGTTTGTATAAGACTAGACCATGAAATGTATAGTCTCACTACATAACACCGTTGATAGAAGAGACTTATATTTCACTAGGATGACCATAAGTGACTTGACCTGAATCCTGAGTGAGTTGTGAACTCCTACCTATGAAGGTGATCCTTTGATTTACATGTGTGAGAATGCCCAGTATCGCAGACTCAATATGCCTACCATTTTAGGGATTCATCTAATTGGGTAGCTGGGAACACAACTACACAAGAAGGAATTCACTCTTTCTCTATAGTTAGAGTAATTGTTCTCTTAAAGGCTGATTCTGGGGCTTGAACATGTGGTGCCACACCCTCTCCTGGCTCTAGAGTTTGGTCATAGTTGGACTATGACTTATTTTTCATTAGAGAGATCAATGGTACATAAGAAGTTAGATGTAACTATAGGGGCAAAATGGTAATTTTGATCTAACTATACTTACGAGCAATTTGTGAAGGGTCAACGCATTGTTGATTGGTTATATCCAATGGACACAAGAATATATCTGTAGTGTGAAGAGTGCAACCGTCAATCTTTAGTGGAGTGATTGATAGTTAATGGAAGTTGGTAAATTTAATTAAAGAGTTTAATTAATTAATCAAGTACCATTGGAGCTTCAATTTATAGATCCATAAGGTCCCCTCGGTAGCTCAATTGGGATTAATGAGAATCAAATTAATTTTGGATTAATTTGAATAGTTTAAATTAATTGAGGGATTAATTATATATGATATAATTAATACAAATTAATTATATGTGATATAATTAATAAAATGTATTTGATACATTATAATATAAAGTTTTATTATTGGAGAGAAAATAAATATGTGAATATGATTCAAATATTAATTATATGAATTTGATTCATATAAAAACTATAGGTTAAATTTAATATGAATTTGATTCATATTAAATTCTATAGGTTAAATGAGAGAACATCAAATTATAGGTTATATTATATATTGATATAATATAAACTATAAGTTATATATTATATTAGATATAACATACAATACAATATATTATATAGTAAGTTAGTTATTATATAAATATATATTAGTTAAACTTAAAATTTAGTGTTTTAATTTAATTTTGAATAAAAGGGAGGGAAAGTTACGAGAAATAACTTCTCTCCCCTTATTTCTCTCAGAAATGTGGAAGTGAGAGGTTGGATATTTAGGATATTCATCTTCTCCCTTCCATTCAACACAAAATAATACAATGCTCCCAGTCCTAGGAATTTTCTGCATTTTTCTTCCTTTCAAAACTCTCCCTTTTCCTCTTAAAAAATTATCAGGAAGCCCACCCCTCTTGTGGATTCTCACCCAAAGAATACAGAGGCTTCTTTCTAGTGGTCTCCAGCCAATTAGTTTTTGGTAGTGTTGTGCGTTTTTAGGAGTTTGTGATCGGAGAGCAACACGTGAAGATTTTTGTGACTTCTAGGGTAAGTTTTGAAAACCTTAATTTCCTCTTTTTGTTCTTGTAACATGCTGTGAATTAAATGTATACATTTTTTTTGTCCTCTGAATTTCGTTTTTCTAAAAAAAATAAAATTTTGGACATGATCTGCTTTCACACGAGTATTCACGCATCCTTCAATTGGTATCAAAGCGGTCATTTTCAGTTCCAATTTTTATTATTTTCAGAATTTAAATTCAGATTTATGGTGGGTATTGTTTCACTGCATTTATAGTTGTTGAATGTGGGTTTTGCAAATTTTGGATGTTTTGGATTGGTCTATGTAGTTTTCTGCTGTTAATTTACAATTCGGTATGTAAGGGCCCATTATTTTTTGGCCTAATTTGCTACCGAGTCTATATTTTTATTAGTCTTTTCTGAGAAGATCTGGAGGTCTCGGGGCCAAATTCGGAGGAAATCAGAGTAATAATACACTATATAAAAGGTGTTCTATACAACAACATCGTGACACTATACCATAGCGCCGCAACACTCTAACATGAGGCAAACAAAAAAAGTTCTCATAACGTCGTGATGCTTCGAGGCATACTAACATGAGAAGTTCAATGAGCGGTTCGCAGTCTAGGCAGTTCGGCTCCTCCAACTGTCAGCAGCAACTTTTCCTGTTTTTAATTATTATTTGTAATAATTATTATTTAATCAAATTAATATAATAATTATATTAACTTAATTAATGGATAAGGGGTCAATCCCGATCCAAAATATTGATGTTTAAATTATGCATTAGATGTATGGTTTATTTTATTTAATATATGTCATAATGTATGCTATATAGAGAAAAATCCCACCATAGGATATGCATGCATTAATAACATTACCATGCATAATTTATATTATAAATGTTATAATTGTTGGGGTTGATGCCATAAATCTCGTAGGGTCCTATAGTTTGTAAACTTTGTATGAACAAACTTGCATGTGATTAATAATATTTGATATTTTATTCTCTTTGTCTATGAAATATATGATATTTTAGTTGCATTAACCACAAACCAATAAACTAACATCCAATGTTATCGTTGTGACTTTGTGGAGACATACAGGTGGATCATGTTTAAGTGATAACCTAAATGGTCTGTAGTATATGGATGAGGCTAGGTATTTTATCCTAGTGACACTACGAGTATGGTCCGCTTTGTAAGTGTTACAATTATTGTAAAGTGCTACAAATGATCTGATCCTGATCATTCATATATTAGACATGCGAACAAGGATATTCTATACAAAATAGTTGGTATAAGTCTGGACCACGAAATGTTTAGTCTCATTATATAACGTCTTCATAATAGAGATTTTCATTTCATTAGGATGACCATAGGTAACATGACCTTAATTCTGAGTGAGTTGTGAACTCCTATCTACGAGGGCAGACCTTTGATTTGTATGGGTGAGAGTGACCAGATCGTCAACTCAACAAGCCTACCATTTTGGGGATTCGTTTGAATAGGGAGCTGGGATCTCAACTACACAAGATGAAATTCATTCATTCCCCGAAGCAGAGGTAAGTAGATAAATTGCTCCCTTAAGGGCTAATTTCGGATCTTGAACAATGTGGCACCACACCCTCTCTTGGCTCGAGAGGGTTTAGTCATAGTGGGACTATGATCTATTATTCATTAGAGGGATTAGTAGTACTTAAGAAGTTAGAGGTAACTACAGGGGCAAAACGGTACTTTAGTCCAACTGAACTTACGAGTAATTTGTGAAGGGTCATTGTACTATTGATTGGTTATATCCAATGGACAAAGAAATATATCTGTAGTGCAGCTGTCGGTCTTTAGTGGAGTGCTCGATAGTTAACGGATGGTAGATAATGTAATTAAAGAGTTTAATTAATTATTCACGTACCATTGGAGCTTTAAGCTACAGGTCTATAAGGCCCCTTGGTAGCTCAGCAGATTTAGTTGAGAATCAGTTTTTGGGTTAATTTGAATGGTTCAAATTAATAAGAGGGAATTTAATTATATATGATATAATTAAATTGATTCAATTATATATGATATAATTCATATAATGTATTTGATACATTATATTTTAATTGGAGGAATAAATATTTGAATGTGATTCAAATATATTTTCTATGAATGAGATTCATAGTTGTTAATTTAATATAAATATGATTTATATTAAATGCCATAAAATAGAGAAAAAGAATTATAGTTTATATTGTATATGATGCAATATTAAAACTATAGGCTATAAATATAAATGATAAGTTGGTTACCATATTTATTTATATTATTAATTATATGGATAAGGTACCCAACCCTGTCCTTATACTTATGGACCGTTTTGGCAATATACTCAAACTTGATATACTTTTATGTCTCCACTTAAAGTTCAAGTATTCATGCTATAGCCAGAGGTTCGTTAGTTGATTGGATTTAGGTTTTAACAAGTGCAAATTACATATTCAATAATAACCTTACCGAATATACCTCAATAACATTTTTATTGAAAAATAGAATATGTTTAATGTTTACAAATTGTGAGTTTTAGGACGTATAATCCAACACTATTAAGCGTATTTTGGGCATATAGAACGACTGCAAGAACCTCTATAGGGGAAACTTCATTCTCACCCTCTTTTGGGGTTGAGGCAGTGATCCTAGTTGAGATTGGAATACCCTCGTCAAGGATAGAACAGTTTGATCCTCAAGAAAATGAATCTTGAATGAGGTTGAGCTTAAACCTATTAGAGGAGCATCGGGAAATAACACGTCTTCAAGTAGTTGAATACAAGAATTGGGTTGCTAGATATTACAACACCATAGTAAGGACGCAAAGTTTTAAAGAAGGAGATTTGGTGTTAAGGCAAGTGATGCAAAATACCTAAGATATAGTTGTTTGAGCACTTGGGCCAATGTAGGAAGGTCTATATCAAGTTGTTGGAATAGTTGGACCTATGCCTTAGCAGATCAAAAGAAGAAGACTCTCCCTCACCCATGGAATGCAGAGCATTTAAAGATTTATTATCATTAGGTTATCATTATTTTAGAAGATTTTGATAGGTTACCTATTTATCCAAGTTGTGAATATAATATCTCATTTTTTCATTATTATCTTAGTTATTTTTGAAAAGATAACAACAAAATAAAATAAGATGTGTTGGGTTTTATGTCCTAAAACTCGCAGTTTGTAAAATTAAACATATTCTATTATCAATAAAAGATGTTATTCAACATTTCTTCAATAAAAGTATTGAATCTATTAATTGCATTCATAGAGTTTAAATCCAATAAACTAAGATCCATGGCTATTATATGAATACTTGAACTTTATGTAGAGACATAGAGATGGATCAAGTTCGAATAAATAGCCAAAATGGTCTATAGTATATGATTAAGGTTGGATATTTTATTCTAGTAACACTATTGGATGCGGCCTACTCTGTAGCTGTTACAATTTGTTATAAAGATATTACAAACGAAGTGATCCAAATTCATTCATGTATTGACATGAGGAGTTGGGTGTCTTATGCAATGAGTTTGCATAAAGATCGGACCAAGAAAAAAGTCACTCTGACTTTATAACGCTGTTTATTGTTTAAGAGTGACTATTTCGCTTAGGTGACCTAGGTAACTCGATCTTAATCCTGAGCTAACTATGAACTTCTGTTTATTCGGGGTTACCTTAGATTTGCATGGGTGGGGATTGGCTCAACAACGCTGACTCAATAAGCCTCCCATTTCAAGGGTAAGACTGAGTAGATAGATGGGGACATAGGGTGCAAGACGGAATTCATGCTTACCCGATTTAGGGATAGGAGAAAGGTTGTTCTCTTAAGTACTGTATCCAGGTCTTGAATAAAGGCCCCCACCCTCTCACTGACTCGAGAAGGATCTGGTTTAGTGATTGGATCATAAACTAATTGTTCATTAGAGGATTAGTTGGAACTTAAGGAACAAGACATAATATCAAGGGTAAAACAATACATTGACCCAATCGGTATTATGAACAATCTGTGAAGGGTCGACTTACTAGTTATGGTTAAATCATGTGGATACAAATATATCTACAGTGAGGAGAGTGCAAATATCAAGCTATAGTGGTGTGTCTCGATAGTTAATGAATACTGATTAATTCACTCTAAAGAGATTAGCCAATTAATCATAATCGTTGGAGCTCATGATCTGTAGGTCCATAAGATCTCTCTACTAGCTCATAAAACATGAACACCTTGAATTATTAAATTGAGTGAATTTGGAATGATATCAATCTGAATTGTTCAAATTGAATTTCAATTTGAAAATGTTCAAATTGAAATTAGGGTTTTTGAGTTTGAATTAGTTCAAAATCAAATTAGGGTTTACTTAATTATATTCGATATAACTAATGTTTAATTTGTTGAAATTAAATGAAATTGGAGAGTTAATAATATTTAAATTTTGATTTAAATATCAATTACATGAATAGGTAATAACTGGCAGAAATTCCAGTTATTATAAGCCTTTTATTTAGAATTATGAGGGCTAACAAGTAGAAAATACGGTGATAATACTTAGAATTTGCAAAAAATTGAGTTTTGCGTTGATTAGCTCCTAAATCCTCACTAACCCCAATATTATGCGTTACTCCGTGCCAAAGTGTCTATTTTTGTAGCTATCGCATGAATCAAACGCATGCATTGGAAATAAGCAATCGCAGACAAATGCATGCACTGAAAAACGAGCTATCGCATAGATGAATGCATGCGGTGATCGCATGCGTCCATCATATGGAAGTTGCGGTGATCAAATGCGCCCATCGCATGGAAGTTGCGGCGATCACTTGGAGATTGTGGCCATGGAGTGACAACCATAATAGAAGGGCGATCGCAAGATGGGTAGAATGCGTTGATACTTCAGCTGAATCAAGTTCGAACGCATACCTTGGGAGTATCAACAAGATAAGACGATGTGACATTGCCCATACCGTGACAAAGGCAACAGTGAGACATAACGCAATCATGATAGCTGTCGGCGTATAAACTCTATAAATAGCCCCTTGGACTTCATTTCAAGGCATCCGAACTTCTGCCTCAAGGCAGAGGTTTGTGATCACAGATGAGAGCATGAGCGAGATTTTCAGTGAGAATTCTTCATCTCCACAAACCAGACCGAGTGACGACCGGAGCTTTCGCTGGAGATAGAGCTTGAGAGAGACTTCTCCACCATTCATCCATGGCACCACCAGCAGCCTTGACAGAGTCTTTCATTTCTCCTCTAACCTCTGTATTATATTACATTTTAGCTTAAGATATTAAGACATTTTGTAATCAATGCATATCTTGATTCCTTCAATGCCATCTTCTTCATCATCTTTATCTTTATCATCATTTACCTTCATCGTTTATTTATCAAGGGCGATCGCATACTTAATCATGTAGCCTAGAGATAGGACGCATGTAGGAACCCACCGAGAGGTGTGCGTTGTGCGAGTATAGTGAGTTAATCCTCTTTGCTTGGTGAAAGGCTGTAGCAATGCTTGTCTATGGGTTGTTGCAATGCTTGTCTATAAGTTAATTAGCCACATCTAACTACTTGAGAAGGTAAGAGATGGAACGCACTAATGAAAAGTATGCATTGTTCCTAGAGATAGACACAATCTTATGCTCGATGCAACCATACAATATAGAATATAGTCATGCGGCTAACCATCGAGAGGTGTGCAATGCGTTAGTGTGACGAGCTGGGATTATTTGAGCGATTTAAGATAATAAACATTACTATGCATTAACGGTTGTTGTGTATCTACCAATTCTCATTGCAAGTCTCCTATTGCACAATCTGTTTAGTTAGGAGTAGGAGTAGTGTGTATTTCCATTAAACTTCTTTTTACTTTTATTCTTCGCCTCAAACGCATTGCTTCACAAGCACTATTGAGTGACAAGTCTTGTGTTCGACCTTGGATTACCCGAGAAACTTGCGTTTTCGTTATACTTGGCGAGAAGGCAAGAAAACTTGTGATAGGAATGCATGATCATTGCATACTGGATTAATGCATTTTCATTCCAACGCATGATCTCCGACGCATGGGCATAAATACATAGCTTAAGCATGTACAACGCATGATTGCGTGCAATAACCCCATCATCCGTTCCTTTTAGTCCAACAATAAGATTCATGTTTAAATTTAGTGTGTGGTTAATTTGATATTTGATAATTAATTAATTAATTAAAAATCAAATTAATTTCCATTTTTAAATTCAATTTGAGAAATTGGATTTTGCAATTTTAGATTTGATTAATTGAGAATTAATTAAATCAAATTTTGATTAATTTTAGAATTAATTAGAAGAAATTGAGAAATTTGGAAATTAAACTTCAAAGTGGGTTTTTCCCACATTTGAAGCTAGTAGGAGGTGTCCCTCCTTAGTACACACACAACTTCATCTTCCAATTTGAAGTAGTTGCTGGTTAATTCCTTACGGAAGTAGTTTGCATGTAGCTGAGTAATAAAACACTTCAAATTGGCTGAGATGAGGATGATGGATTGAGAATTGAAAGCTGAAAAAAGTTTTATGCACTTCATCATCTTCTTCCTCTAAAAAAACCCACATTTTACCTTCATAAATTCACTCAAATTTGAGTTCCACCACTCAAATTCAAGGCTGAAAATGGTAGAGAAGACCTCTTGGTAGTTCACGGACTGATTTGAAGCTAAATCGGAGTGAAGAGCAGCTTGGATTTGAAGATTTCATCACAAAAGGTATGTAACTTGAAACCCACTTGAATATGTATGCTTTAGAACTCAAATTAAATGTAATTAGAGTGCTTATTGATTCCATTTGCTTCCGTTGCATGCTTGTGTATCCTATCAAGATGATCACAAATAAGAAGCGACACCTAGAAGACTCGGACTTCAAGGAGATGACCACTATTCTATTAAACAATAGTGTGATTGCAAGCCAAGGGGAGACATGCTCGACCCATGGCCGAGGCCAACCATATAGGCACGTGACATAAAGGAAGGCTACATGGGGATTTTTTTTGTATTAAGAAGAAGCGAAAGTAAAGGAGTGAGGGAGATTAGCTGACAGAATTGATTGATGGATAAACACGTACGACAGAAGACCAAGGAAATCGACAAGGCTATAAATCTAAATTCTGGGCTAATACCCAAGGCAGATCCAAGAAGAATGTCAAAGCCCATCGTAAAGTGCAGGTGGGCTAACTCCATTTAAATATAGGAGGATGAAAACCAGGGAACTGGTAAATACAACGACAATTTAACCAATATTCCCGATCAGGCTTGTCACAATAAGGATTACCCTAGGCTCGACAAAAAAGCCAAGTTCGTATGTCTATGCCCCTTAGGAAAGAATGGGCACGACATAAATTTTACGTTCAACACTGATTAATTTGTTGGGTTTTATGTCCGAAAACTCGCATTTTGTAAAAGTTAAATATATTCTATTATCAATAAAAGATGTTATTCACCATTTCCTCAATAAAGGTATTGAATCTATTAATTGCATTCATAGAGACTAAATCAATAAACTAAGATCCATGACTATTACATGAATACTTGAACTTTATGTAGAGACATAAAGATGGATCAAGTTCGAGTAAATAGCTAAAACGGTCTATAATATATGATTAAAGTTGGGTACCTTATTCTGGTAATACTATTGGATATGACCTACTCTATAGTTGTTACAAGTTGTTGTAAAAATATTACAAACGAAGTGATCCAGATTCGTTTATGTATTGATATGAAGAGTAGGGCGTCTTATGAAATGAGTTTGCATAAGATCGGACCAAAAAATAAGTCATTCTTACTTTATAACAATGTTTACTGTTTAAGACTGACTATTTCACTTAGATGACCTAGGTAACTCGATCTTAATCCTAAGCTAACTATGAACTCCTGTTTATTGGGGATTATCCTTAGATTTGCATAGGTGAAGGTTGGCTCAACAGCGCCGACTCAATAAACCTCCCATTTCAGGGGTAAGACCAGGTAGATAGTTGGGGACATAGGGTGCAAGACAGAATTACCCAATTTAGGGATAGAAGAAAGGTTGTTCTCTTATATACTAACTCCAAGTCTTGAACAAAGGGCCCCACCCTCTCACTGGCTCGAGAGGGATCCGGTTTAGTGATTTGATCATAAACCAATTGTTCATAAGAAGATCTGTTGGAACTTAAGGAACAAGACATAATATCGAGGATAAAACAACACATTGACCTAGTCGGTATTACGAACAACCTGTGTGTTGGGATTGGTGTCCTAATTCTCCCAGAGTCTCGATGTTTGTAATGATACACATTGTTTGATGAATAAAATAAATGTTATTTCATTCTGGTATTTACTCATATCTAATAAACAAAGCTCCTTGGTTATCTTATGTGAATTTAAACATGTATATGTGATATATAAGTGGTTCATGCCTTAAGTGATAATCTAAATAGGTCTGTAGTATAAGAATTAAGGTTGGATACCAGATCCTGGTGACACTACAGATACGGCCTACTTTGTAGAGGTTTGCAAGTGTTGTAAACAACTACAGATAGTAGATCCTGACCATTCATGTGGAGACGTGTGAACGGGGGTGTCCTATACAAAGAGTTTGTATAAGACCAGACCACAAGATGACTAGACTCTGTATATAACGCTGTTGATACTAGAGACTATCATCTCACCTAAACGACCATAGCTGACACGAACTCAATCCTGAGTGTTTTGGGAACTCTTACCTTTGAGGGCGATCCTTTGATTAGTATGGGTGATAGTGGCCAGATTACCAACTCAACGTACCTACCTTTTCGAGGACTTGTATGATCTGGGAGCTGGAAACTCAATCCACAAAATGAAATTCACTCCTTTCTCGAAGCAGGGATAAGTAGAGAGATTGCTCCCTTAAGGGCTGATTTCAGGGCTTGAACATAGTAGCCACAACTTCTCTTTGGAAGAGAGGACTTAGTCATAGTAGAACTATGACTTATGTTCATTAAAGAGATCAGTGGTACTTAAGAAGTAAGATGTAACTACAGGGGTATAACGGTTATTGACCGAGCTGTACTTACGAGCTATCTGTGAAGGGTTGTCGCACTGCTGATTGGTTAAGATGGACACATAATATATCTGTGGTAAAGATAGTTCAGCTGTCGGTCTTTAGTGGAGTGTCTGGCAGTTAACAGATGGTGGATACTGTGACTAAAGAGTTTAGTCAGTTATTCACGTACCGTTGGAGTTTGAGCTACAGGTCCATAAACTCCCCTTGGTAGCTCAATGGATTCAGTTGAGGATTAGTTCTTGGTATTGATTTGAAATGTTCAAATTGACAAGAGGTAATTCGATTATATATGATATGATCGGTATGATGTATGAGATTTATATTAAGTATCATGGAATAGAAAAAGAGCTATGATTTATATGTTTCATGAGATGAAATATTAAAACTATAGGTTATAAATATAGTATGATAAGTTGGTTATCATTTATATTTATAATAATATTAATTATTGGATAATTAAATCTTTTTTTCTAATAACCAATTGAGTGAGAGGTTATTGGTGGTTTCATGGTAATTATGAGATAAAAAGAAAATTGTTTTTCCTAATTTTAGTAAGTTTTGTGAGATTGGTTTTTGAGATTTTCTCTCTCGTAATCTCACGGAAGTTGTCAAGTAAATAGGATTTACTAAGCGACAATTTAGAGCAAGCTAAACGATCGTGTAGTGTTTATAGGCGACAGACACACAACTAAGCGATGAGCTAAACGATCGCTTAGCTTTTGCTAGACGATTGGGCATTGGCCTATACGATAGGTTCAACCTTCTCCCATTTGCTCAATCGTTTACACGATTGTTGTTTCCTCTGTCTTTTACGTCAATTCAAGTCCACACAGAGCCCACCCCCTAGATTCTCATACCGAGAATACCAAGGTAGCCTTCGTGGTGTCATACAGAACTCGACACCGTCGAGGTTCTGTGGAGGCCGTTCGTGCTATTGGGGTGTTCATGACCGAGGCGATCGCTGAGTTCGAGTACGCAGTGTTCGTGCAGTGTAACGGTTGTGTTGGACGGGTGCTCGAGGTTGCTGTGTTCGAGAGCTCGTGATTAAGAAGCTTGACGATGAGTCTACAAATGTGTGTAGATTTTCTTCTTGATCATTTATATTTTCATGCTGTAATTTCTGTAATGAATGCATACCATATGTTCCTGTTTATAGCTGTAATTGTAAAGTTCATTCATGATTGTAATTTGGAATGATCTTTCCGCTGCTCATAGAAATCCTTGTGCACGATTTCCTTCAATTGGTATCAGAGCTAGGTTGTTCTTATTCCAAATTACAAATCTATTTTAAACTTCATTTTACAATCTCGGTGGGTTTCTGCATTTATGTTTAATTGTTAAGTGCATTTGTGGATGGAGTTGATGAATGTTTCGGGTTTAATTGCCTTTAGTTAAAGCTTTCTTCAATTACAAAGTTTAATTTGTAAGGGCCCTTGTGTTTTTTAGGCATAATTAACTTGCAATCAAGTCTGTAATTCAAAGAGTTTGAGTTAATCGAGTCGTTCGTGATGAAGTTTCGAAGCATGGAGATGCAGTTCTCAACAAAGAAGAAGACCAAACGTTGGTTGTATCGTGTAGCCTAAGGTAAACGATCGTTGGTATTTAACTAAGCGATCGTGTAGATTTTTCTATACGATCGTGTAGTATTTACTAAACGATCGTTTAGCTAATGCTAAGTGATGGGGTAAATCATTTATTCTATCGCATAGCGTTGGTTGCCTGATCACGTAGGCGCTGGAGGTAGATGATCGTAGTGGAAGCATTTGATGCTCATCGTTTAGTAAAAGGCGCATGTTAGATGATCGTGTAGTTAGCAAGCCTCATCGCTTAGTTACTACCTACACAATCACACGTATACGATATGGTGGCACTAGCTAAGCGATTGCTTAGGCGATGGTGCTTTGTCGCATCGTAGTCGTTTAGACGTCGTAAGGCGGGCGTTGTGCGGAGCGTGCTAAGCAATCGCTTACCTCAGGCTTCATCATTTAGTACAAGGTACATGATCGTGTAGTATTTGCTAAACAACCGTTTAGCTTTGGGAGCATTGGTAAGCGATAGAGCAAAGCATTTGTTTTAACGTGTAGACGATCACGAGGAGTTTAGTACACGATGGTTGGAGACGTGTTGCTTCGCCCAGACGGTTCAAGACCCAGTTCGCCTGTTTGAACCGGAGACTCCTTGTCTTTGTAATAGTTAGCTTTAATTTTGTGATTTTAAGGCAATTTTACCCGGTTCATCAACATTTATTTTTTTATACATGTGATGTATGGTGCTTATATGCCAAAGTGTTTGACATATAGTTTAAAACCCACCTTAGGTTGTGCAATTATTCATGCATCATGTATTATAAATGTTATAATCGAGTATGAAGAAATTACTTGAAAGCATGCACATACATAATGAAATATAAGAGTTATATTTTGCATGCAGTGAGCATTATCATGCACCATCCTTATTATAAGTGTTATAGTCTAAGGGTGAATGGAAGCATGTTTTGCTTGTTTCATTGTTGTTTTGTATAAGTGTTATATAAAAGAAGTAGCAATGAATGGACAATGCATTGAGCATGACACTTAGGCTGTTTATAATCGTTATGAATACCTTGCATGTGTTAGCTTAGCATTGTGGTGTTGGTTTTCATTTATAAGTGTTATAAAAGAAATTAGACCTAAAATCAATAAGAAAGAATTGCATGCAGACTTAGGGTGAACTTAAGTTTTTTAAAAGAGTTTTAAAATTGGATTGAGATAGACCTAAGTTCAAATGGTTCTAAAGAGTTTAGTAACCTAGATTAATCTTTTAAAACCAGTTTAATAGGATTAAATTGGTTGGTATAAAAGATTAAATTTGTTTTAAATCTATCTATAAGGGGACCTTTTGTCTAAGGCAGGTTCTAGCTAGGCTGGAGTTCTTAAAGTTGACGGAAATGTAACACCCCTACCTGGGAACCTACCTAGAAAGGTGAATTAGATAGATTTTCAACAAGTATGCGACAATTTGGTTAAAGACTCTGTTAAAGAGTTTAATGGATGATGATCAAAAGTTGTTTAACTATCCAAGGTAAAAGTTACTCTTGGGAAAACCTAAAAATCACTTAGTTAAAATCCTTAGTCGTGTTTTTTCTAAGTAAGCTAAACCCTAGGTTATAAAATACTTAGTGGGAGGAAGAGATGTATCTAATATGTCTATGATTCCACTCACATTTCTCCCTGAATGTTCACACCGTGAGATTCATGCTTGGCCTTGTGGTGCCCTAGGAGCTTCCCCCTTCGAATGGTGTTTGCATGAGTCAATATCAAGGTGAACAGAGAGAGTTTTTATAGTAAGTGGGTGAAGGGTGTGTGTCAACACGTCCTATGGTCTCTATCATTGGTTCACACCGTGAGATCATTCTGTACTTCCTCGTGGTGCCCTGGGAGCGTCCCCCTTCGGATGGGTTTTGTGCAGTTGGTCAAGATCAAAGTGAACTCCAGAAATGGATAGGGTCGCTTTAGGTTTTGCCCCAATTGGATTTTTTCCCTTTGAATTGGCTTTTTGGGGCGAACCTCTAGGGCCTAAAATGACGAGTCACACTTGCGGGAGATTGTTAAGTAAGTTAACGATCTCTTGGTCAAATCAATAATGGCTAGTCGTTATAGGAGCAAGAGTTGTTCTGGTATTAATGACTGGTTGAGAATTTCTCAATTCAGAGGAGGGATAATTGACCTCCCTTCAGTGGCTTTTGTCCTAAACCTTTGAAGCGTCATTGCGAAACTTGATGTCACAGGGGGTTCATATTAGTTTTGCTAAAACCTTATTGGATGTTGTTTTGTTTTACAACGGGTATTTACTTAAAACCTAACATAGGTTAATGTGTTTTTCTTTTCAGCAACTCGTTAGTATTTCCATTTATTTTTTTTAATATGACCGACTACATACAATGGAAAGAATCGTGTAAACGTATTTTGTGGCAAACGACCTCATATTTGTCATGGTTGAGGAGTGTCCTCAAGTCCCGACCCTTGATGCACTGCAAAGTGTTCGCAATGCATATGAGGTGTGGATGAAGGCTAATTCGTTGGCCCAACTTCACATTTTGGCTAACATACTTGATGTTTTGGCCACAAGGGTTGAGAACATGGTCTTGCACGCGAGATCATGAACTCACTGCAAGATTTGTTTGAACGTCAGTTCTTACTTTTCGGGCATAAAGGGATGGATGACAAAATCAGAAGTGTCAGTTGTTCTAACACTGATCCCACTACTTTCCAAAAGAGGAGACAAGACAGTAAATCTGATTTATTGGTCTTGGAGACGTATTTGGTAGAGAATGACAATTCTGCCTGGATCCTTGATTCGGATGCTACCAATCATGTTAGTTCCTCTTACCAAGGATTCAGTTCTTGGCAAATGTTGCCAAAGAGAGAGATGACGCTACGAGTCGGTACTGGTGAGGTTGTTTTAGTTGTTGCTGTAGGCAGGCCAAAGTTATTTGTTGACAAGAAACGTTATCTGTTACTGGATAATGTTTTTGTAGTTCCTCATATTAAGAGGAACTTGATCTCGGTTTCTTGTCTCATTGAACAAGGCTATATTGACTCATTTTCTGAGAAGTATTTATTTTCAAGAATGGAATGGAGATTAGTTATGGTTCAATGGAAAGTAACTTATATGTACTAAGGCCATTAGTCATAAAAGCCTTGTTTAACATTGAGATGTTCAGTACAACAACAGCTAAAAGACCAAAAGTTTCTCTTAAGGAAAACGCCCATCTTTGGCATCTGAGATTATGTCACATCAACCTCAGTAGGATTGAGAAGTTGGTGAAAAGTGGACTTCTAAAGAGTTTAGAAGAAAACTCTTTGCCGGTATGTGAATATGCCTCGAAGGCAAGATGACCAAACGACCTTTTACTGGAAAAGGTTATAGAGCCAAGGAAGCTTTGGAGCTTGTACATTCAGACCTCTGTGGTCCAAATGTTAGAGCTCGGGGTGGGTATAAATATTTCATCTCTTTTAAAGATGATTATTCAAGGTTCGGGTATCTCTACCTAATGCAACGTAAGTCTGAAGCCCTTAACAAGTTCAAGGAGTATAAGGCTGAAGTTGAAAACTTGTTAGGTAAGAAGATAAAAAAAACTACGATCTGATCGTGGTGGAGAGTATATGGACCTCCAATTCAAGAACTATATGATAGAACATGGGATTGCGTCCCAACTCTTGGCCCCTGGTACAGCTCAGCAGAATGGTGTATCAGTAAGGAGAAACAGAACCTTGTTGGACATGGTTCGGTCTATGATGAGTTATGCTCATCTTTTAGACTCGTTTTGGGGTTTTGCAGTGGAGATTGCATGTTATATCCTGAACAACGTTTCCTCAAAAAGTGTTTCTGAAACACCTTTTGAGTTATGGAGAGGTTGTAAAGGTAGTTTACGCCACTTCAGGATTTGAGACTATCCAACACATGTGCTAGTGACTAACCCAAAGAAGTTGGAACCGCGTTCGAAGGTTTGCCTCTTTGTAGGCTACCCAAGGAAACGAGAGATGGATACTTCTATGATCCGAGTGAGAACAAAGTGTTTGTTTCTACAAATGCTATCTTCTTGGAAGAAGACCACATGAGGGATCATAAGTCACGGAGTAAACTCGTTCTGCATATGATCTCTAGTAAGACTAAGATTGCTGAGGGTTCAACAAGAGTTGTTGAATAGGTCGACAGATTAACAAGAGTTGTTGAGGTCGGAATGTCTAATCAACCAGCTCAAGAGTTGAGACTGCCTCGACGTAGTGGAAGGGTTATGAACCCATCAGATCATTACATGGGTTTGACTGAAGCCCAAAAGGTGCAAACCTTTAAGGCTAGACTCGTGGCAAAGGGTTATACCCAGGTCGAGGGAGTTGACTATGAGGAAACTTTTTCACCTGTTGTCATGCTCAAGTCTATCCGGATTCTCCTATCCATAGCCACATTTTATGATTATAAAATATGGCAAATGGACGTCAAAACTGCCTTTCTTAATGAAAATCTTGAGGAGACCATCTATATGACTCAACCAAAGGGGTTCATAGTTCTAGATCAAGAGCAAAGAGTTTGCAAGCTTAATAGGTCCATTTATGGGCTGAAACAAGCATTTGATCTTGGAACATCAAATTTGACACTGCTGTCAAGTCATTTGGCTTTAATCAGAACGTTGATGAGCCTTGTGTATACAAGAAGATAATCAACAACTCAGTAGCTTTCCTGGTACTGTATATGGATGATATCCTACTCATTGGGAATGATATAGGGTATCTGACTAACATTAAGAATTGGCTAGCTGTCTAGTTCCAAACGAAAGATTTGGGTGAGGCACAGTATGTTCTAGGGATCCAAATCATTCGGGATCGTAAGAACAAACGATTAGCCTTGTCTCAGGCATCATATATTGATCAAATGTTGATCAGGTACATGATACGGGATTCCAAGAGGGGTTTGTTACCCTTAGGCATGGAATCGTTTTGTCTAAGGATCAATGTCCTAAGACACCTCAAGAGGTTGAGAAAATGAGACGGATTCCCTATGCTTCAGCTGTAGGAAGCTTAATGTATGCAATGTTGTGTACCAGACCCAACATTTGCTATGTAGTAGGGATTGACAGTTGGTACCAGTCCAATCCAGGATTTGATCACTGGATGGCAGTCAAGACGATCCTCAAGTATCTTCGGAGAACGAGGGACTACATGCTCGTGTATAGAGATAAGGATCTGATCCTTACAGGATACACAAACTCTGACTTTCAGACCGATATAGATTCTCGCAATCGACATCCAGGGAGTAACTATGGACTCTCTTAAAGGTAGCCAAATGCCTCGTCATATCTCCTCCTAGTGAACGTGCTGCTTTTATGCAAATGGCTCGAAATTAAACGAGTTATGTCCCCACTAAGGTGTTCGGCCTTGTTGCTTACTATACGGCGGAGTCTTTCTCTGAAGACCAGCCAGGCCAAAGGGACAGGGCTTGACAGAACATCAGCGATGCAGAGAAAAGAAGAAGCCCCATAGTTTGAGCTTGACTCTAGTCCGACTTTGTGGTAAATGAGCCATTTACCTAGAGCAGTGTACAGGATAAGTGTCGGGAAGCCTTACTGAAAGAAAGCGCGAAAGTGACCCAGATACCCACTTACATTTTTGTGTAACGTTATTTTACTTATTCCGGGTCCGAAGCGCGGTTTTGAGGCGGGGCACTGCCCTCTCTTTTGGGACATAAGGCTTGCTTCGCGGGAACCCACGCATTTTCCAGGAGCGGAAGACATGTGTCAAGGTGCGGTGTTGAGTTTTGGGGCTGCTTGTCGCACATCTGGTGTTAAAAAAGATAACGCATTCCCTTTTCGGAGTGATATACCTTTATAGATGAAAGCTCAACTCGATGAGACTAGTAAATCTCGCTCCGTGGGAACAAAAGATAGGTTAGAAGAGCTAAACATTTTTTGATTTCTTTTTGATTTCCAGTACGAATACGAAACCGTCCGCAAAGTCGAGTTGGCCCAACCCTTATCCTTCCTTTTAGACCTTTCGGTTAGATTTGAAAGCTAGAGGTGTCAGAAAAGTTACCACAGGGATTAGAGACTGGCTTGTTGGACAGCCAAGCATTTCCGGCATGAGCGGACGTTTGCTTTTTGATCCTTCGAGTGCCTCCGCCCTCTTTCCTATTCATTTGTGAAGCAGAATTCACCAAGTGTTGATTTGTTCATCCCTACCAATAGGAACGTTTTGAGCGTGGGCTTATAGGAACCGTCGTGTAGACCGGGTTAGTTTTTAACCCTGGACTGATGACAGAAGTGTCGCCTCCAATTAAGTAATTCAACCTAGTAACGAGAGGGAACCGTGCCTCTCGCACAATTGGTCATCCGCGCTTGGTTGAATTTTAAGCCCGTCAGGAGTGGCCGCGAGAGGCGTACGAGGTGGCGCTCGGATTATGAGTCCATGAACGCCTTCCTAAGATCACCGAGATCCGGAAGATACCGCTATAAGCGACATGCATGCGCCCATCGCTTGATTGCCGACCAAGCAGTAGGGCCTTCCGGCCCCCCAAAGGCACGTTCGTCGTTGGCTAAAGCCCTCGTGACGGATGAGTTGCGGGATGGAACCGCTCTAAGTTGTAACGTAATTACGCGCACACGTTGGCGATGGGTGGCATCGCTAGAATCCTTTGCAGACGACTTTAAAATACGCGACAGGGTATTGTAAGTGGCAGGAGTTGGCCTTTGCTGCCACGATCCACTGAGATTCAGCCCTTCGTCGCTCCGAATTCGTCCCTTCCCCACACAACACCCTTTATTTCTTCAAGTTCCATAGAGGTATATGCTAGGTCCGGAGGGAAGTATTACAAAGTCGATAAGGCTTTTAAGTGTTTGGTGAGGTGTTTGCCGATCGGGGGTCGAAGCATGACAAAAGGGCCCATCATGGCTCAAAGGGTAGGTCGCATGGGGGTGATTGGGTTGGCGCATGGTCCCGTATGATGAAAAAGAGGGGCCTAAACCGGTGGGGTGTTGGTGGTTGTTGTCCCCAAACGCTATTTATTGGGACAACCCTTTGGGCGATAGCCGGCCTAAGAAGTGTTCAAGGCGTTCATTGGATGGTGTGCATATTTGGCCTATTGAGGGCTTTCGTTGGGGCTTGGGAGGGCTTTCGCGTCCGCGATGTGAGTCCGCCTAGTTGGTGCAACATTCTAAAAAAACCTCTCTATTGGAAGGGTTTAGTGACACTGGGTCCCCAGAGAAAAGGCGCGCGCTCCAACAGATCCACCCCTCAACCTGGTCCCCGTTTGGCGGAGGCGCGCGCGCCCATGCCTACCATACCTCTGCTCGCACGTTTACCTGGTGCGTGGCGTGTACACCCCATCTGCCCTCCAACCCTACTCGCTATCTTGTGTCTTTTGCTGCGCCGCAACGTGCCCACCTCTATCCCCTGCTCGTCCGCTTTCACATTCAGTCTTTTAGATCCATGTTAGGGCACCATCGGCGACGGCCTCACGCTCCACGCTATTGCGCTTGGCCCAGCCCCTTGGTTGTCGTGCGCGCAGCCACCTTTTTCACGTCCCACCCATGCGCTGTCCCGCCCGTGCTGCGCGGCCCCACGCCACCTGCTCGCCCGTCCATCCCGTGTTGTGTCTTGGTGCGCCCTCCACGCCCACCCTAGTACTTGCCATGTTGCCCGCGACCCCCCATTACGCCGTCAAATCACACTGCTCGCCCTTGGTATTGAATAAATAAAATATTTAGATTGCTTCGCGCCCAACACTCCCAACCCTGCTCGCCCGTTGCGCGCCGCCTCCATACGCCCAGCCATGCTCCCCTGTCTTCATCGACATTTACCTGCCCCGCGCACTGAACGCCCACCCAGCCTACACTAAGTAGAGAAGCGCACAAAAACTCCTTGGTTATCTTATGTACTTTAAGATGTATATGTGATATATAAGTGGATCATACCTTAAGTGATACCTAATGGGTCTGTAGTATAGGATCCTGGTGATACAGGGATAGGCCCATTTTGTAGAAGTTTGAAGTGTTGTAAACTACTACAGATGATAGATCCTGATCATTCATGTGAGATGTGCGAGCGGGGGTGTCCTATACAAGAGTTTGTATAAGACAGACCATGAAATTGACTAGACTCTGTATATAACACCGTTGATACTAGAGACTTACATCTCACCTAAACGACCATAGGTGACAACGACCTCAATCCTGAGTGTTTTGGAAACTCCTGCCTTTAAGGGCGGTCCTTTGATTAGTATGGGTGAAAGTGGCTAGATTGCCAACTCAACATGCCTACCTTTTTGGGGACTTGTTTGATCTGGGAGCTGGAAACTCAATCCACAAATGAAATTCACTCCTTTTCTCGAAGCAGGGATAAGTAGAGAGATTGCTCCCTTAAGGGCTGATTTCAGGGCTTGAACATAGTAGCCACAACTTCTCTTTGGAAGAGAGGACTTAGTCATAGTAGGACTATGACTTATGTTCATTAAAGGGATCAGTGGTACTTAAGAAGTAAGATGTAACTACAGGGGTATAACGGTTATTGGCCGAGTTGTACTTACGAGCTATCTGTGAAGGGTTGTCGCACTACTGATTGGTTAAGATGGACACATAATATATCTGTGGTAAGGAGAGTTCAGCTGTCAGTCTTTAGTGAGTGTCTGACAGTTAACAGATGGTGGATCCCGTGACTAAAGAGTTTAATCAGTTATTCATATACCATTAGAGCTTTGAGCTACAGGTCCATAAGGTCCCCTTGGTAGTTCAATGGATTCAGTTAAGGATCAGTTCTTAGTGTTGATTTGAAATGTTCAAATTGACAAGAGGTAATTCAATTATATATGATACGATCGATATGATGTATGAGATATATCTAGTGGAAGATTAATGTAAATGAGATTTACATTAAGTACCATGGAATAGAAAAAGAGCTATAGTTTATATGTTTCATGAGATAAAATATTAAAACTATAGGTTATAAATATAGTATCATTAATTGGTTAACATTTATATTTATAATAATATTAATTATTGGATAATTAAATCTTTTTCTCTAATAACCAATTGAGTGGGAGGTTACTGGTGGTTTCATGGTAATCGTGAGATAAAAGGAAAATTGTTTTTCCTAATTTTAGTAAGTTTTGCAAAATTGGTTTTTGAGATTTTCTCTCTCGTAATCTTACGAAAGTTATCAAGTAAATAGGATTTACTAAGTGACAACTTAGAGCGAGCTAAACGACCGTGTAGTGTTTGTAGGTGACAGATATGCAACTAAGCGATGAGCTAAACGATCACTTAGCTTTTGCTAGACGATCGCTTAGCTTTTGCTAAACGATTGGGCATCGACCTATACGATAGGTTCAGCCTTCTCCCACTTGCTCAATCGTTTACACGATTGTTGTTTCCTCCCTCTTCTGCCTCAAACCAAGTCCACACAGAGCCTACCATCTGGATTCTCACACCGAGAATACCAAAGTAGCCTTCTTGGTGGTGTCATACTGAACTCGACATCGTCGAGGTTCTGTGGAGGCCGTTCGTGCTGTTGGGGTATTCGTGATTGAGGTGATCGCTGAGTTCGAGTGTGCGGTGTTCGTGCAGTGTAACGGTCGTGTTGGATGAGCATTCAAGGTTGCTGTATTCGAGCTTTCGTGATCAAGGAGCTTGGTGATGAGTTTACAAATGTGTGTAGATTTTCTTCTTGATCATTTGTATTTTCATGCTGTAATTTCTGTAATGAATACATAATCATATGTTCCTATTTATGGCTGTAATTGTAAAGTTCATACATGATTGTAATTTGGACTTTCTACTGCTCATGGAAATCCTTGTGCACGATTTCCTTCATTGTGAAGGGTTAACTTACTAGTTATGGCTATATCATGTGGACAGAAATATACCTATAGTGAGGAGAGTGCAACTATCGAGCTATAGTGGTATGATTCGATAGTTAACGAATACTGATTAATTCGATCTAAAGAGTTTAGCTAATTAATCTCAATCGTTGGAGCTCATGATCTGTGGGTCCATAAGGTCCCTCTACTAGCTCGTAAAACATGAACACCTTGAATTATTAAATTGAGTGAATTTGGAATGATATCAATTTGAATTGTTAAAATTGATTTTGAAATTGTTCAAATTGAAAATGGGTTTTTTTAGTTTGAATTAGTTCAAATTCAAATTAGAGTTTGCATAATTATATTTGATATAATTAAAATTTAATTTTTTGTAATTAAACAAAATTGGAGAGTGTATAATATTTAAATGATTTAAATATTAGTTACATGAATTAGATTCATGTTTTAAATTAAATGTGTGATTAATTTGATATTTGATATTAAATTAGTTAATCAATTAAATATGTTTAATTAATTAAAAATCAAATTAATTTCTAATTTTAAAATTCAATTTAAGAAATTAGATTTTTAATTTTAGATTTGATTAATTGAGTATTAATTAAATCACAATTAGATTAATTGTAGAATTAATCAAAAGGGAAAGAAATTGGAAATTGGGAAAACATGAAAATGGGTTTTCCCACTTTCATCTTGAAGCATGAGGTGCAACCCATGCATCTTCACACAAATCTACTCTCCAATTGAAGTAGTTGTTGGCCAACTCCATTACTGATGTTTCCTGCATGTAGCTGAGTAATAAAAGAACATCAAATTGGTTGAGATGAGGTTAATGGATTGAAATTTCGAAGGCAGAAAGTGAGTTTTTGCTTCAGCTTCTTCTTCCTCTTCAAACCCACAAAAACACTCACAAAATTCACTCAAATCCGAGTTCCACCACTCAAATTCAAGATTGAGAATAGTAGAGAAGACCTCTTGGTGGTTCACTGTCAATTTGGAGCTGATTTGGAGTGAAGAGCAGCTTAGAATTGGAAGATTTCATCAAAGATATGTTTATTTCAAACCCTCTTGTGAAAGCATGCTTTTAGAACTCAAATTAAATGTAATTAAAGTACTTATTGATTCTTTTTGCTTCTGTTGCATGCTTATGTATCCTTTTATAATTGTGGTGGATGCACTTCTAGAACCCAATTGGATCTTCATAAAAGATTAGGTTGTATATTCATATGGTCTGTGATCCAAGAATGATCTCGGAGGAGTCAAGTTCGATATGGCTATACCAAAGTATTAAAGTAGGTACGCCATAAAAAATGTGGCATATAAGCCTATTGAAGTGATGAAGATCAAGGTCATACTCCCAAGAATGGTATACTAGGTCCGGTGTGTAGACAACCATACAATGAACCTAAACTTGGGAGTGGGGGCTAATGTTATATATGATTTTGGACCAAAGGGCACGAACGACATTTGGCGAGAACTTGAGCAACAAAGTCAAGAAGTTAGCATGATTCGGGTCAAGGGTGACGACTTAGAACCAAAATAGGTCTTGGCCCAAGCTAGTATGCTCGACCTTAGCTTTGGTCGAGGTCAAGCCTCACCAAATGCCTAATAGGGCATGCCTCATGCATGCCCCTACCCAAGTGACCATTATAAGGAAAGTAAAGTGCCCAACCTAGTCTTAGCCCTGGGCCAAGACCGACTTTAGCAGATTGCCATACACGGCATGCCCCTCGTAGGCCTAAGCCCAAGGAGTTAAAAAGAAAACCTAAAGAAACTTTGAAACCTTAAAGGGAAGGGTTTTAGGTCAACTACACCTATAAAAACATCAAGGAGGGAAGTAAGTCCATTCTAATGCTCAAATTCTCTACTTGTTACACATATTCACTTTCTGACTTAGACATCAGAGCCTATGTGGCAAAGCATCACATTAATATGCAGTTCTTTTCATATTGCAAGACACGTTCTTCCCTAAAATAAAAATTTACCGTTGTTTCCATATGGAGGCCAGGTGCTTCTCCCTTGGCCAAAATTTAGCATCAACAAGGATTAGTATAAGAAGTCATAGATTTATTTAACACAATCCTTAAACTTAAATAACCAATTTCAGGAAATGAATTGAAAGAAATATGAGAATTTTGTATCAATGACCAATTTGATAAAGTCCAAATGAAATTCAACATAACTTTTTAAAACATAACTTTTATAATTCTTTGTTTGCGTCATCACAAAGTGAAGTTACAAAGTAGACCCATTATATATCTGTGTTGATACTCGACCCACGCTATCATTCCTCATTGATTTTTCTTGTTTTCTTTTTTGTCATTTTTTTCTAGTTATCCTTCCTTTAAACATACTAGGTTGCTATTTGCGTGAGCGAGTAGCGAATAACAGATAACAAGAATTAAGAACAAGAACAAGAAACGAGTAGTGAGTAGTGGAGCATTGTATATCTCTATATTGACACTAGACTCACGCTAATATTAGCACGTATACACAAAAAGGTTTATTTCGTAATTTCACTTTGAAATAACGCCATAAAACTCATAATTTTAGAAAGGAATATTAGATTGCATTTGAAGTTATGAAAGAAAAAAGTGGCACCAACAAAAAAGACCAAAAGAAAAAAAGAACCTGAGGGGGAACACCAAGCTCCAAAAACAATGGACCCATGATGGATCCGCCACCAACGCCGAGCAACCCACCGACCACGCCAGCGGACATGCCAAGACAGGCATACATTGCAAGTTGCCCAACTCGAAATTCTGTTTCACGTCCACCTAAAGACGCGATCACTTTTCGTCCCTTGTATAAGCTAGTTGCTTCGTACAAATATACTCCCACAGATATTGGGATCTGCATTACATTACATCTTCATACCTTACATTATATCAAATACATTTTATTCCTTTTTAAAAATCAATAATTTACTTTTAATTGCCAACAAAAGTTTAGCATGTTGAAGACCATGATGTTCGTGATCTAAATCTCCTACTTCTAATTTGTACTAAAAACAATTTAATCAAAAATTTAAATTCCATTTGTGAACCATTAAACGTACCTGCAGAAAGTTTAATGTCCAATATTCCCACGAACATGATACTGTCCTCTCCTGTTAAATAGAAACCATCAAAGTATGCAAATATAAAAAGAGTCTAATTAAAATCTTTTCAATGGTTTTGAGTTTAGTTTTATTTTTTGTTCTTAATACTATTTTTTAATGTAAATGTTTATTAATAAATTTAAAATAATTATAATTAATTAAATTTCACTATTTTTCATCATTAAAATTTAATTTAAAATTACACTTTATAATTATTTTAAATTAATCAATAAACATTAACGACTGAAAGTGAATATGAAAGTCAAGGTTAAATGTGTAGATCTTAAAACCTAGGGACCAAATTTAAACAAAACTCAAATCTCAAAGGTAAAATTGTAACATTTTGAAATTTAGTAACTAAATTGAAATCAAACTCAAAATTTTAAAACTAAAAGTGTAGGCCTTGTTTAGTAACCATTTGGTTCTTGGTTTTTGTTTTTGAAATTTAAGTTTATTTCATCCATATTTATTTCATCGATTTTCATTTTTATTAAGTACATTGGTTGAATTCTTAGCCAAATTCCAAATTCTAAAAACTACTTTTTGAAAGCTACTTTTTTTTCGTTCTCTTAATTTTCAAAAATAAAAACAAAAAACAAAATGGTTACCAAATGAAATTGTAACATTCTGAACCTAGAGACCAAATGTAAAACTAGACCTAAAGTCTAGGACTAAAAAATTATTATTCCTTAATGCAATCAAGATGTAAAAGTTGAAAGACAATTCTGATATGATATAGAATATCATTCACTTAAATTAATGTAACAAGTGACAATTAATCTGAAAAAGATTTGATGATGCAATATATGTGGTAAATGATGCTAGCAATATCTTAAATCTACTATATAGTTGGAATTAAATTGTAAATGATACTGAACAGGCCATTCAATTTAACTCATGAGCTGACATATCAATTTTCATCCATCATTTTAGTGAGAAAATTTACTAATTTTAGGCTTCCATAAATCTTCCCAATTTTCGTTTCCAAATTATGCCGACTTTAAAGTTTCTCAAATACTCTACGTCTTACGAGAGAGAATTAAAACAATAAATAAATAAATAAATAATAAGAGAAGAAAGGAACCTTGAAGATCTGGAGGACAAGGAAGGCAACCCAAACGAACAAAAGAAGACCCAATTCCTTCCAATATACATTCTTGACAATTGAGATCTGAAATTCAATGAGATAAATACATGAATACTTTATACGGCTGATTGCACACATAACAATTAGATCCAAAATAATAAAAAAATGTAAAATAAAGATAAACATATTAGAGATATAGTACAAAATTAGCACTAGATATCACTTATAGCAGCTATCAGTGATAGCTATATAGGTAAATGACCAAAAAGCTCATATGCAACCCACCATTTTGCGCTTTTTCTTCCATTTTTCTCAAATTGAAAACTATCATTGATAGTAACTATCAATAATAGCACATTGATAGCTACTATTAGTTACTATCAGTAATAGTTTTCAATTTAAGAAATATTAATACAACCTTAAAATAGTAACACTTGCAATATCACATCTTAATTTGCTATCAGTTTTCAATGGCTATCATTGATACACTTGATAAATTGGAATCAAACTTGAAATATTAACACCTATATCAGCAGATATCAATGATAGACTTTTAAGTAATTATCAACTTTTGAAAGGAAATTATCATCTTTCAAAGATTAACATTTAAAATTATAAGGTAGAAATCTATCAATAATAGGGTCTATAAGTGACTATCTCTAATATTTACCTAGGTCATATCACCAATATCATTAATATCATTTATTTTATTGATATATACCTAAGTCATATCACTAATATACGGATATCACTTATAGCTATGACTATCATAGATAACTTCTATAAGTGGCTATCATTGATAGCTTTAGTAGTGGCTATCAATGATAGACTTTCATTGAATGGAATTGACTTTTGTATCATTGATATTATATATGGATATCACCTAAGTTTTATCACAGATATCACTTATATCGTAGTTATCGATGATAGTTTCTATCATTGATAATATGCTATTAGAGATAACTTCTGTCGTTTTTTTTACCATCAAATAACATGTCATCGTTGATAGCTTCTATCACTAATAAACATGCTATTGGTGATAACTTCTAGGCATTCCACTTACACTTTAGTTTGAGATCCAACTTTATTAATTAAATTCATTAAATTGGCTATTAATGATAGACTTCTATAAGTAGTTATTAACGGAAAAAAACATTAAAAATTAAGCTATCAATGATAGAAAATATTAGTGATTATCACTGATAGACTTTCATTGTCTATTATATTTAATATTTTGTTATAATGATCAAATTTGATGATCGGCTTGTTGGTGTTAAGTCACTTATGAATTTGGTACTTTCAAATCTTGGGTATGAAATCCAGCCTTATAATTTTTATAAAAAGAACGGGAAGAAACAAAAATCGAATAAAGAAAATGATTTTTTTAAAAAAAGAGAGAAGAAGAAAAATTAAAGAAAAGAAAGAAAATTAAAAAGAAAAAGAAAACAAAAATCGGAGAAAAAAAAGAAAAGAAAAAATAAAAAAAAGGAAGGGAAGAAGCAAAAATTGAAAAAAGGAAAGAAAATTAAAAAAAAAAGAAAGGGAATAAACAAAAACCAAAGAAAGGAAAGAAAATTAAAAAAAAAAAAAAGAAAGGGAATAAGAAGAAAATGAAAGAAAATAAAAAAAAAATAAAAAGGAAAGGAAAAAAGTAGAATCGTATAAATGAAAGAAAATAAAATAAAAAGAAAGAAAGAGAAGAAGCAAAAACTGGAACTAAAAATCGGAGAAAGAAAAAAAAAAGAAAAAAAGAAAGAAAAGAAAGGAAAGAAGTAAAAATCAAAGGAAGGAAAAAAAATAAAAGAAAGGAAAGAAGGAAAAGCTAAAGAAAATGAAGAAAATAAAAAGATAAAAAAAGAAAAGAAAAGAAAAAGAACTTAATGCATCATGAGCTGCATTTATTTTTTATTTTTATCATCCAACCAATTATTCAATCATTTTTCTTACACTTTTTTCAAGATATTTTTTTAAATATATTTTGTTATATGATTGAAGTGAGTAACAAAAAGATGAGTCCAACTTAGGAAGCAAGTATTTCTGTAATTATATGATCTCATGTGTGTCTTTACTTTTGATCGTGCTTTCTCTGTCTCCTGTTGTGATCCATCAGGAATAGTTCTGTACTCCCTCTCTCCATCTTGACTTTGAGAGTCTGATTATAGATTAATGACTCGAATTAAAGTCATCATTTTATAACATCTACATATAATTAATGGGTAACTGCAAATTTGGCATAATTAAAACACATTTATATTTTATTAGTAATCACAATCAATCAAAGTAACTGCTAACATGAATATAACTCAACTAATATAAAACATATATAATCCACAAAGAAATTGAGGTTCGAATCTCCCACTAATCATATTGTTGAACTAAAAAAAAGAGCATATCGATAACTAGAATTAATTGATTAATAAGAATAGAGATGGACAATTGATTGCTATTAATAAATATCAGTGATTAATAGATCAAGATAAAGAAAAAAGGAAAATAACATAATATAATTAGTTGAGATGAAACTATACTACACATTAAAATTTTCTTATAAAGAACAAAACATTTAATCAAACTCACCAGTCTCCTAAATCAAAATCGACCCGATCCGATCCGATCCAATTCAAAACAGTTAGTAGAAGAGAGAAACCGAATAATTTAAAACAAAGAAAAGATTTAGGGAGAGATACATAACCCTTTTGAGAAGCGTTTCCTTGTCCCAAGTTTTAACTCCCCTCATAAATGCCTTGGTAGATATGACTTGCAAAGAAAGGGGTAAAAATGAATAGACTCAGATGTCAAAGAACAAAACCAAATAGAAAAATAGAGGCAAAATTATAAAACAATGCTCCAAACTTTCACATTTATTAGAAAAATATTCATAATTCTTTTGTAAGTTGCAATACCATTATTGACATTTCACAAGTATTTCAGAATTATCTTTAGAGTAAAAATTCATTAGAATGTTGTTTGATACAATTTGAGACCTAAAATAATGTAATGGTGACTTAGAACGAAAATTAAGATCTAGACACCACCACATTGTTTCATGTCTCAATTTCCATCAAAATTTCTAAAAGATTACTAATGTAAAGATAGTTTTATAGGATTTATGAATGACCAAAATAATATTATAATTTTTGAAAGAATATAGGTACTTTTGAAACAACAATAAACTTCGAAAATACTTTTTGTAAATTGGAAATAAGAAATAAACAAATAAATAAGTTTCCGTTTAGTAACAATTTAGTTTTTAAAAATTAAGCTCATAAACACTACTTCACCTCTAACTTTCTTTGTTTTCCTATCCACTTTTTACTAATATTTTCAAAAAATATCTATTTGATAGTATAAGGTTCAATCTAAAAAACAATTGATAATGAGAGAAGTAACTCATCTATCTTATAAAGAGTGTGAGGTCATTTGATATTCTTAATATAAGATTCTCAACAACATCTAAGCCAAATTTTGAAACAAAAAAAAAAAAAGATCAAGTTTTAAAAATTTGTTTTGTTTTTAAAATTTCACTAAGAATCCAAATGTTTTTTTTTAAGAAACGTGAAATATAGAATATGAAATTTAGAAAAATCAGGTATAAATATAAAAAAATTAAAAATTAAAAATAAAATTATCAAACGAAATCTAAATAAACTAGAGAATTGCATTTCAATTATTACGTAAGAATAGAACAATGAGGAGAATTGTGACCATCCAATCGGCAAAAATGACATTGAAAATAACTCCAATGCTGATGCCAAGCAAGAGCATGGGCTGGACTATAAGCACCAAATCGTAATCAATCATTGGCACATCAAAGAACGGGTGCCTCAGTTTAAGGTTATAGTAAACAGTTGACACAGCTGCACCCATTATCATACCTATAAATTCAAACACATAACACCAAGATCCTTTTATTTTCTATTTTTAATTAACTTTTAAATAAATAATCGATTTTTTTTTTTAACACGAACATAGTTTAGAAGTTAGTAAGTATTATACTATTATTGATGAGTTTCTTACATTTGGACATGGCGGTGGAGGATTTCGCATCGAATCCAAGAATGAGATTAAGCATTGGAAGGAAAAGGCCGCCCCCGCCAACACCACCGATGCTTCCGAAAGCCGCTCCAGTGAATCCCACTATTGTGCCCAGAATAATGGGCCACCCAAACTTTATGTCCTATGAGTCATTTTTAATATTAAATTTCAGGATGTGTATTTGGATAATACCTCTAAAATAAGAAGTTTTTTATTTTTATTTTTTATGCTAAAATACTTTAATTAGTAAGTTGCTTTTTGACTAATTATTTTGTTTTTTTTTTTGAGAAAATAGAAAAATGTTAAACCATAGATTGAAGTAAAGAAGAGGGAAGAAATGAAATAGGAAGGTGATGAGTGTAAATAAACATTAAAACTATTTTTTAATTTTTTTTTCTTTAAAGGTACTAATCCAATTTTTGAAAGATTAGAGGTATCTTTGCAATGAGGTGCTAACGATTTTTGTTTAATACATTAATAATAGGAGTATTTTTTAAACTTTTCTTTTAAGTTTAAGGATATTTTTTAAACAAAATACTAACAATTTTCATCCAAAACTAATCGTAAGTGTACTATTAAACTATTTTTTAAAGTTTAAAAGTATTTTTTAAACTTTTGAAAGATCATAGATATTTTTTTTACACAAAATAGAAAGTTCAAGAACATTTTTTATAATTTATCATTTTTTAAAAAGTTATTTTCAAATATAAGAAAATGAATCAAAATATTTACAAATATAACAAAATTTTATTGTCTATTTGCGATAGATTACTATATGTACTATTTGTGATAGTAGTCTATCGTGAAATCTATCCCATGATATTTTGTTATCATTTGTAAATATTTTTTTATTGTAATTTAAAAGAATTTTTCTTTTTAAACCAGTTCTGGGCTTTTTCTTAAAAAAAAGTTTTTTTAATAGAAACTTTTTCTCTCTCTTATATTATTGTTTTTATTCTTTTACTAATAATATAAACATTTATTATCTCCACAAATTAGTTGACTTTGAAATTAAGATGGATTTGTAGAAAGTAGAAATAACTTGTAGATCTCTCTTAATCCCATATAATTATTTTAAGTAAGAAAACAAAGCACGATGCCTTTTGGAATGAATGTTCATCAGTCGGATGGTGTCGATTTTTGTAACTTAAATCGACGTCCGATTTTTTTAACTTATTACTTCTTTTATTTACTCTCTTTTAAAATAAATAAATAATTAACATTTGGGGGCGAGAATCGAGTTTACTTACTGGCCAGACATGTTCATAACCAGAGCCGTCCGATTTCCAGAGAAAAGTCTTCGCGATTTCGAGAAGATTTTTCAAATCTCGCCGCTCATCGGAAAAGCTTCGCGGTGTTCCTTCCGTCGTTGAAATCTCCGGCATCTTCAGGCTTCTGTCTGCAGAAACTGCAACCAGAACAAACAACAGAAAGTTCACCGTCACGATTAACAGCGACCGTTTGCTGTTCCATCTACCTTCGCCGTACTCCGCCATCACAGGTCGCGTAAGATTCACGCGCCGCCGGGACTAGCGAGCCTGAAAAGACTGAATCTCTTTTCGGCAACGGGTTGTGGATTTGTAAACCTATCCTTTCTACCGCTGCTTCAGAGCCAGAAATATTATGCGGTTAACGCCAAGAGAAATCTCCCAAACAATGGGTGTGAATAATTTTATCCGAAATATCGAGTTTTATATTCTTTTTCGATGTCCCACGTGCCTTTTCTAAAGATTTCTTTTTATTCGGACACGCGGATATAAGTTAAGAAACTTTTTTCTTTTTTCTGTTTTTGTACTACAATCATTTTAACCACATTTTAGGGGTGTTCATGGTTGAGTTGGGTTGGATTGAAAGACTTTTATATTTCATCGAGTTATAAATTTTTTCAACCCAAATAACCCTTTTAAAAAATAAACTCAACCCAATCATGGAATATTTGTGTTGGGTTGATTCGGGTTAATTGGTTATTTATTTAAAATTTTGTTATAAAAAGAAGTAAAACGTAAATATGTAGAAATCTAATTTAATTGTTTTCATATATTGAGTTAAGATTAATAACTCAATTTTAATTTATATAGTAAATTTTTTTTTCTAAAATGTAGAGAAACTACTTTTAGAGAGTTGTTGAAGAACAAATTATTCAAAAAAATATTGAAATTAAATAAAATTAAAATCAATATATGTATAAATAATTGTATTATAAGTAATAAAAGAATATATTTTAAAGTTAATAATAAATTCGAGTTGGTTCGGGTTGGTTTGAGTTATATTAAGTGAACTCATGAACCAACTCAACCCATAAAATTTTAATTTATTTGAACCCAACCCAATCCAAATGAGTTGATAACCCAACCCAAACCGCACGGATTGGGTTGAGTTGATCGGTTTTTTCGGGTCATCGAGTTTTTTTAACACCCCTACTACAGTGTTTGGGATCTTGATTTAGTTAATATAATATGCAATTATTATAATTTGTACATTATAATGTTATTATAATCCATAATTATTATAATTTGTAAGTCATAATAATTTGTATGTTACAATAAGAGTAATTGTAATTATAAACATTTTTAGGAATAATAACCAAGTGTATAAAATCATTTTAAAAAAATTGTAAATATAGCCAAGTCTATCTGTGATAGACTTCTATCGTTGATAGCCTCCTACCAATAATATGTCTATCACTGATAAACTATTTAAATTTGGTTATATTTGTATTTTTTTACATTATATTATATCTGCTAATACTTTGAATCTAATGTCTATATTTGCAATTACCCCTTACAATAATATGTGTTTGAGGCACGTAACTATTTTTGTCTATGTTATAATAATTTAGATATACATTATTTCAGTCTAAATAGAAATAAATCTAACGAAGAGGGAAAGATATGATGAGTAAAAAATAGTAAACACGGTAACAAAAAGGGATTTAAAATTGTAATATTGTAGTGACTTGTAGATTATAATGGTTGGAATCACCACCTATTATTAACTATCATAATTGGAACTTCAAATCTGGAGTGAGTTATAATAGTCAATTCCACTCATTTAATGTTTGGGCCCAAACACCTCTTAAAAAAATACCACATGTCAATTATTGCAAAGTTGAGCCATGTTTGACTCCAAATTAGAAGCTTAAGAACTGACAGTAATTTGTAAATCTGAACTAAAAAATAATTTATTATTTTATTTACAGAATTATACTTTATTTTGTAAATTTGTAAACAAGTATGAAAATATCAATGTCTACCTCAAAATCGGTAACTCAATTTAAGAATATATCAACAAGTGTCGGGTATCATGGAAACTTGTGAAAATACTATGAAATTTAAGTTAAACAAATATATTTATCAATAAATAAATAAAGTTGGCCAACAATTAAGTACTTTATTCGTAAGTCAATAAAAATGATCTGCTTTGAGTGATCCAATCAATATTGATATAATTGATTTGTGATGTATAGTATTGCTCCCAACTTATTTTATTTAGATAAATTTATAATTTATAATATTTAGAAAGCATCCATTTTATGACCTAAAAAAAAAAGCGGCCATCCTAACAATTGGGCAGATGAGATCGGCTTGGATCATATTTATCTTGTGCTTGCTGTGGGTGTTGATTGGTCTATCGGACACAGATGAGATAGCGAGGTCAATGGGATCTCTTTGGTTGACCGAGTCGGGGAAGCGAGTGGTTGATTTTGGAGACGACGATCTAGAAGGGACAGACAAGAAGCTGGATTTAACAATGGCGTAGATGATCTTGTTGAGTAAACTGATGAGGATATTGGGATAAACACTATATTCTTTTGATCGATTATCCCACTTCTGTGTGAATCTAATAAAATACTAATTAACTAGCAATAACAATAATAATCAAGTAAGGACACGAGTAATTAAAAACTACGGACCGAAATCAAAATCTCCACTATAATCAATAATGGGTTACAATGAGTTCTCCCTAGTCACAACTAGAGACATACATATTAAATATCTCAAGATAACAATCTTTGCAACAAAACGGTGACAAATTGAGAAGAATAAAATTAGAAACGTCTCACTTGAAGTGACAACTAATTACCCATGGTATCTGGCTGTAGGTAGCTCCAAACAAAATCTTCACCATCCAGATTGAAGACCCTCATGCCAAGAACAAGCTGTCAAAAAATCAGCTTGATCGGACCACAGATTGATCACCAAATTAGCTGAAGAATGTTACTGGTCGAATTGCAAAAAAACTCCAATTTTCTGCCGTTTTCTTAACTCTCGATTTGCGTGCATACCCATGCTGACCAACAGTTGCCGAATCATTTTAAAACAAAACCTAAAAGGCCTTGGGCCTTTATTGTGCTTTCACTAAAGGTGAAATAACCCAACAAATCTCCCCCTATTTCACTTTGTGGAGTATCTTGATTCTCGTGGTGGAACAACAAAACTCAAGCTTCTCTCTTGGTAGATTCTTCATCAACATATCGGATCCATTATGATCAATATGTATCTTCTCAAGCCCAAACAATTCATCATTCAAAGCATCTCATCCAGTGATACCTCACATCTATATGTTTTGTTCTTGAATGAAATGTAGCATTCTTACCAAGATGAATAACACTTTGATTATTGTAGTATATCACCTATCTTTGTTGCTTGAAGCCAAGCTCCTGTATAAAGTGCTTCATCCACAATTTCTATTTACAAGCCTCTGCTATTGCAATATACTCTACTTCAGTTGTAGAAAGTGCAACACACTTCTACAACCTTGACTTCCAAGATACTACATCCTACAATGTCATCAAGTAACTGAAAGTAGACTTTTTGTTGTCTAGATCTCCTACCATATCTGAATCAGTGTACCTAGCAAGAATTGGCTTTCCACCTCCAAATGTGAGCTTCAAACTGGAAGTACCTCTCAAATATCTCATGATGCACTTGACTGCCTCCCAATGTTGTTTTCCTAGATTGGACATAAAACAACTAACAACAGCAACAACATGAGCAATATCAGGTATAGTGCATACCATGGTATACATCAAGCTTCCAACTACTGAAGCATAATTGATCTTGCTCATATCTTCCTTCTCTTTATCTATAGAAGAACTCTATTTCTACTCAGTTTGAAGTGACTAGATAAAGGAGAACTGACCGGTTTTGCTTTACTCATGTTGAAACGCTCAAAGCACCTTCTCCAAGTATTGCTCTTGTGACATATACAACTTCTTGGAAGCTCTGTCTCGAACAATTCGAATTCCAAGCATTTTCTTTGTTGGCCCCAAATCCTTCATGGCATAGGATTTGCTCAATTGTTTATTCAACTTTTCAATTCTCGAAACATTCCTGCCAACAATCAAAATGTCATCAACATAAAGTAATAATACAATAAAATCATCATCAGAAAATTTTTGGACAAAAACACAATGATCAGAAGTAGTCTTTTTGTAACATTGCTCCCCCATAACTGATTCAAACTTCTTATACCACTGCCTCAGTGCCTGTTTCAACCTATAAAGACTTTTCTTCAATTTACACAGCAGATGCTCTTTGCCTTTATGCTCAAAATCCTCTGGTTGTTCCATGTATATTTCTTTATCTATGTCCCTATGAAGAAATGCAGTTAACATCCATCTGCTCAACCTCTAAGTCATGACTAGCTGCCAAACCCAGAACTACACGTATAGAAGACATCTTGATAACTGGAGCAAAAATTTCATCAAAGTCGACACTTTTCTTCTGACTGAACCCTTTGACAACTAATCTCGCTTTGTAACGCGGATTTAAGGTATGCTCTTCCTATTTCACTTTATAAACCCACTTATTTTTCAGTGCAGTTTTTTCTTTAGGCAATTTCATAAGCTCAAAAGTGTGGTTTTCATGTAAAAGCTTTATCTAATCTTTCATGGCGTCATTCCACTCTCTTTTGCGCTCATCTTCTATGACCTCTTCATAACTCTCAGGCTCTCCCCCATCAGTCAATAACAAATATTCATTAGTGTCTGGAGCTAAATAGGTGTCATTAGTTCTATCTAACCCGAAACAAACAATATTTATAAAGCTCGAACAACAACCTAACTAATTCGTAGTTAAAGTGGAAGTAAGAGGTCGATCCACAGGGAAATGTTATTTAATCATTTCTTTAACCAAACTTAACTATGAAAGCTATAAAACGGGGGGTTTTTTTTATTAAGACAAGAAACATGCTAAAAATCAAAAGATAAAGGATAGTTGTAACCAAGTTTATAACAATCTTGCTTATAATCTAAGTTAGACGTTCATTGAAATTCTTATCATTGAATTCTACAAATTTAATTCACAGTCGGATTAAGCACGCAACTACTTACTTAATCTAGATTAAACTAGTCTCTACAAGGGCAGATAACTAGCATAACCTAGTCAAGAAAGCGTCCTAATCAACGATTAAGATAGGATAGCCCTAATCCTAATCTATCTACATGCTTCTACCTCTATAGGGTTCCTTAGCAGTCATATAGAAGAGAAAATACGCGCATTAAGTTCTAGGATTCAATTGCGTTGATTAATTATTAAGATAGCTTACTCAATTAACTGGATTTTCTCAAAATCTAGTAATTAGTGTTTCCTAGATTAGTCAGCCATTCAACACACAATTACAACTGCCTCTTAGAGATCTTGGCTAGACATTCTATCGAACACCTTAAAAGCAACATATTCAATCATGAGTGAATGTGACAAAACCAAGTATCTAGACTAAACATGCTCAAGATATAGATCATTCAATATGCTTCAAGAATTAAAATCAAATTCAAGAATGCTCAAATTCATATTGTTAATGATAAGGAAAAGTAGAAAACTCAAAAGAATTTGCAAGAACTCTTGAAATAGAAACAAGATTGAATTACTTCATAAACCCATACACAAATTCATGAGAATTACAAGTTATTGATTATAAATAAAAAAGAAATCAAAATCTAACCTAGGTAGGAAACAAAATTACCATAGAGACTAATTGATATAGAGAGAAATTTCAACCTCCATTAAAATCGTGCTTCCTCCCCAGAAGTTTCTCTTCAAGAAAATGATCTCTCAAAATGATATCCTCCTTCTTTAGCAGAAATGACAAAAATCTATTTATAGTTGCAGGGATAGTGTTGAGACGCATCATTGACGCTTGGTTGCGCGAGGCACGCTGGGGGGATGAATCGTGTCAAAATCCAGAAAAAGAATGAACGCATCAAGTTTTTTGTTTTATACTCGATACTCGATGCCCGATTGTCAATACTCGATGCTCGATTACTCGGTAGCATTCACTTGATGACCTTTTCCGTAATTCAACAACCTTACTCGATTATAATTCTAGAAAAATAATGCTCGATGGTCAATATGGCCTTAACTCGATGATAATTTACTCGATGGCTGATTATACTTGATGTTTGATTACTCAACAACCTTACTCGATTGTACTCTATAGTATTCTGCTAAATACTCAATGGAATTTGATGGTACTCGATGACATTTTGGTGTTAACTCGATTCTCTTCAATTTGTTGATTTTCTTGGTCATTTTTTTAATCTTTTTGGACTGATTTTCTTGTTATGACTCCTAAATTCCTCGGGGATCGTTTTACCTAAAAAATTAGCATTTAAAGCAAATAATCAACACAATTTTGGGAGAATTAGCATAGAAAATATACATCCTTGAAAGACCTAACAATTAGTTGAATATCTTGCTGATGGACGTCAATCTTTAACAGATCTCCTGAGTGAAACATCTATAGGAACTTCTGTTTCTGACAACTGTTCTTGAAAACTATCATCTGCCTCAACTTGTTCAGAACCCTCATATGTTTCAACAAACTGATCATCCTGAACCTCATTTTTTATCTGTGTAGAAGGCTGTGTCAAAGAAACTGAACTCATATCAATCATATCATCATTGTGCTCAGACTCTGTTTTATTTGTCTTCTCAATGTCCAATATCATTTGGTCTTCAACAAATACAACATCTCGACTTCTTATGAGCTTCTTCTATATGGGATCATATAATCTATAACCAATCTCATCTTGGCCATAGCCAAGAAATACACATGGTCTAGTCTTTGCATCAAGCTTCGATCTCTCATCTTTAGAAACATGAATAAAAGCTTTATAACCAAAGACACGCAAGTGATCATAAGATATATCCTTATTTGACCATATTCTGTTCGAAACTTCTGATCCCAAAATAACAAATGGCGTGAGATTCAAAACATGTACAACTGTATTCAATGCTTCACCCCCAGACCGATTGTGATAACTGTGATTCTGAAAGCAAGCATCCCATTCTCTCAACTAGTGTTTTGTTCATTCTCTCTGCTATGCCATTTGATTGAGGAGTCTAGGATCTCTGAAGAGTTCCATGAGCACGTTCGGATCAGACCACATATTTTTGCAATACTCAACAATGAAGGATCTCTTACTGAAGAGTTCCATGAGCACGTTCGGATCACTCCGATCTCACAGTGACCGAAATACAACAATATACATTCAAACGCACAGTTATGCAAACAAATCTTAATTAACGGCATGCTATGAACAAGATATAACAAAGGAGAGAGTGTCATACCAGTTGAAGACATTCTTCAAAACTTCGGAACTCACCGCAGCGGAAACCTCCACCCAATCATCAACATAGCAGAACACATAACCGCAAACTTACGACCGCAACGGGGACGACACCACCAGAAAAGAGCCCCGGGTATTCTCGACGTGAGAACCCAAAGCGTGGTCTTTGGTGAATTTAGTAGAAGGCGATAAGCAAGTGAGAGGGAAAAAGGCGCTATCGTATAACACGATGCTTATCGTTTAGGAGACACTACATGATCGTGTAGGTTTTTACTGAACGATCGTTTAGGAAATGGTATACGATCGTTTAGCAAACTCAACACACAATACGATCGTTTAGGGAAGCTATGCGATCATGTAGGAACTAGTGTGCGATCGTTTAGGCAGAGAGTGACTATCGTATAGGCTCTCGAAATGCTAAGTGATCGTTTTTTATTCACTAGCATGATCTCTCTTTTTCTTTTGGACGAGCAATTGAACGATCAATTCAAAATGAAACAATTTCATTTTTATTTCATCGGTTACAATAATCGACGCTGCCCCATTAACTCACGTCTAAACGTGATTTTTGGGTTAATTATCATTAACCAACTAAAATATTAATAAATATAATTATATTATATTTTTAACCTATAGTTTGATATCACATATCTTCTATAGTATTTTCTCCTCTTCTTGATATAAATCATATTTATATCTAATTTCCTCCAAAATAATGTATCTCATATATTTAACCAATTATATCATATATAATTATCCAGTCCAATTATATCATATATAATCGAACTTCCTCTTGTCAATTTGAACATTTCAAATTAACCCAAACACTGGTTCTCAACTTTATCCAAGCTACCCAGGGGACCTAATGGACCTGTGACTTGAAGCTCCAACGGTCCGTGAATAGCTGACTAAACTCTTTAGCCACGAGATCTACCATCCATTATATGTCAGGTATTCCACTAAAGACCAACAGCTGAACTCTTCTTACCACAAATATATTTCTGTATCCATCGGATATAACCAATTATGAGTACGATGACCCTTCATAGATACTCGTAAGTACAGCTGGGACAAATTACCATTTTGCCCCTGTAGTTACATCTCACTCTTTAAGTACCAATGATTCCTCTAATGAACAATACAACATAGTCCAACTATGTGTGAACACCTCTCGGGCCAAGAGAAGGTGTGTGGTGCCACATTGTTCAAGCCCTGAAATCAGCCCTTAAGGGAGTTATCTATCTACTTACCCCTGTCTGGGAGATGAATTCCAATCTTGTATGTGCTGAGTCCCAACTCCCAAATCAGATGAATCTCCAAAATGTAGGTTTGAATCGCGACCTAGCCATCGCACCCCATAAAATCAAAGGATCACTCAATGGCAGGAGTTCCAACTCACTCAGGATTGAGGTCATGTATATATGGTCATCCTAGTGAAGTGAAGTCTCTGTCATGAACGGTGTTATATAACGAGACGTTAACACTTCATGGTCAGGTTTTATACAAATTCTTTTTAGTGGATGCCTCCGCCACATGTCCCAACAACGACATGATTAGATAGACCATTGTGACAAGTCACAACACTTAGACCATTCCATAAAGCGTGCGACGCAAGTTACCAGGATAAGGTTTCCCTCCTATATCCATTACACAGACCATTTGGTTATACTCAAGATATGATATACTTATAATACATACAATAAGCTTAATGATCAAAAGATAAGTAAAGGGATTTTATGTTTATTGGTTTAATGGTAAGCAATAAAACAAGCAACTGGCAAAATCAAATGTGAAGTAATATAATATATATAACACAAGCATTCGTTCAAAATCTGTTAAAAACTACAGGATATGAAACTTTAGGGCATCAACCCCAAATTTCCTTGTCAAAAGCGAAGTGGGGTGTAAAAAACTGAGTACAAAACAATAAACTAGGGCATAAAGCCAGTAAATTAAATATCACTTGCCATAGTCTAGCCAGCGATCATATAGACCATGTTCGTAGCGTGACCTCATGAACGGTGAGAGCTTCGTAAACGGTTCAGCAACATTGTGCTTCGAAGCGATCATTGTGAGATCACGTACTTCATGCACTATCTCGCGGATCAGATGATAATTCCGCTTATGTGTTTGTGTCGTCTGTTTACTCCTTGGCTCCTGGAGTTCACCACTGCCACTATTATCACAATAAGGTAATGAGCCAGACAGTATCTGAAATAACTTTCTAGTTCTGTAATTCCTGAGCCAGAACGCCTCCTTAGTTGCTCACAGGCCGGTACGTATTTGCCTCTATAGTGGAGTCGGGTGATGCACCCCTTCTTAGTACTGTCGCAATCTATCAGCTGCCTCTGTTAATAGATAAGACTGACCTTGATGTGATTGGCGAGAGTCCTTATAGATTTAAATGTCAAATCATGTTTCGGTAAGGATCAAATCCTTAGAACACATACCGAGCAGTAGTCTACCGTTCTTTTGAAAGATACTTTGGAATTTCTTCCTGAGGTTCCGCAGTGACCTGGCCTGGGTTTAGACTGATACTACTGATCTATGCCCACAGCGTAGCAGGTGATCGGAACGAGTACAGAGCATCGATATAATTAAACTGCCATGAAGAGTCGCTTGGGCCGTCTCCATCTCCTTAACTTTTTGAGGCATCTTAGGATACAAGTCTTTAGAACAAAGTGAATTTCACCTGCCTGAACGGAGTAAGGCCTTTGGAGATTCTGACAGATAATTTGAGCAAATCTTGTTGTAAGATGCGTGGAAGGTGTAAAGACTATTTATTTTACGATCATGAAAGATTGTATAGTCTAGACAGAACTGAGCCTCTCTCATTTTATTTGGAATTGGATCGTAGCTAGATTTTAATTGAGTCAGGTGACTTACACATCCCAATAGGTATGATATCGTCTGTAAATACTAAAAGATTACTAATGTGCTCGATGAATCTTCTTGTATACACAAGGTTCATCAACGGTTTAGTCAAAGCCATACGACTTGATCGTAGTATCAAACCATATGTTCCAAGATCGAGACCCCTGTTTCAGTCCATAAATGGACCGATTTAGTTTGCAAACCTTTTACTCTTGACCTTGGGCGATGAATCCCTCCGGTAGCACTATGTAAATGGTCTCTTTAAGATTGCCATTCAAAAAGGCCGACTTGACGTCTATTTGCCAAATCTCATAATTATAATAAGCTGCAATGGACAGGAGGATACGGATGGACTTTAACATGGCAACAGGCAAGAAAGTCTCCTCATAGTCGACTCCCTCTACCTGGGTATAACCCTTTGCCACAAGTCGAGCCTTGAAGGTCTATACCTTCCCATCAGCACCCCGTTTGCGCTTGTAGATCCATTTACAACCTATAGGTCTTACCCCATTAGGTTGATCTACAAGATCCCATACTGAGTTAAAGTTCATCGACTCCATATCGAGATCCATGGCCTTGACCCATTCATCCCAGTCAAAATCCTCCATTGCCTTCTTATAAGATAACGGATCCTCAACGTCACCATCTGCTACCATAGCAAGGATTTTTATGAAACCCAGATAGCAAACGGATGGGTTCGCAACCCCTCCACTACGTCGAGGTTACCTCAACTCTTGAGGTGGAATTGACCTACTGGATGAACTCCTGTCAATAACTCTTGCTGATGTAATAGGCTCCTCAACAACTCTTGTTGAAGTTTCAGTAGTTTCATTGGAAAGCTCACACAACATGACTTTTCTTTGTGGACTGTGCTCCCATATATGATCCTCCTCCAGGAAAGTAGTATTTGTTGAAACAAACATCCTTTTTCTGTCGGATCATAAAAATAAACCCTTCGTGTACCTTTGGGGTAGCCTACAAAGAGGCATAACCTCGACTGTGGTTCAAACTTCTTGGGAATAGCCTCAAGCACATGTGCAGGGAAACCCCAAATGCAAAAGTGACGTAAACTAGCTTTACGCCTGTCCACAACTGCAAAGGTGTTCTTGCAACACTCTTGAAAGGAACATAGTTGAGTATGTATAACGTAGTCTCCACTGCGAAACCCAAAACGAGTTTGGTAAGGAAGCATAACTCATCATCGAGCGAACCGTGTCTAACAAGGTCCTATTTCTCCTCTTCGCTAGACCATTCTGCTGAGGTGTACTCGACGCTAAGAGTTGAAAAATGATTCCATGGTCTATCAAATAGTCCTAGAATGCTGAATCCAAAAATTCTCCACCTTGATCCGATCGAAGTGTTTTAATCCGTCTATCTAATGCGTTTTCAACTTCAGCCTTGAACTCTTTGAACTTTTCAAAGGGTTCAAACTTTCATTGCATAAGATAAACATACCCGTACCTGGAGTAATCATTAGTAAAACTGATAAAATACTCAGAGCCACCTCGAGCTCGCACATTCATGGGACCACAAAGGTCAGAATGTACTAACTCAAGAGGCTCTTTGGCTCTATAACCTTTTCCAGTAAAAGGTCGTTTAGTCATCTTACCCTTAAGGCAAGATTCACACACTAGTAAAGAATTTTCTTCTAACTCACTTAGAAGTCCATTCTTCATCAATTTCTCAATCCTATTGAGATTGATGTGCCCTAAATGAAGATGTCAAAGTTGGGCATTTTATTTTGGAGAAATATGTCGATGTTTTGATTGAGTTACGACAGTTCTGAATAATTCAGTATTATGGAGGGAATTAATGGCTAATAGCCTTAGCACATATAAATTCAATTCCAAATTTGCTGTGCAAATAAAAACACCATCTTTATGAATAAACGATTTATCCACATTAAACGAGATAGTATATTTATATTGCAATAAACACTTTACAGAAATAAGGTTCCTCTGTAGTTCGGGAACAATATATACATCATTTAAAATAAGAAACCTATTCTGTAAAGCTAATTGGAGTCCTCCCACTGCCACAGCTGAGACGACATGCCCGGTGCCTACTCGCATTGTCATCTCACCAGCCTCCAACTGTCACCAAGATCTAATCCCCTGAAAAGAAGAATAAACATGGTTAGTGGCACCCGAATCAATTATCCAAGCAAAATCATCATTTCCATTAAACAAGTTTCAAGAACAAGTAAATCACATTTACCTTTATCAGCCTTGGCTGCTCGCTTCTCTTTCAGATTTCGAGGACAATTCCTCTTCCAGTGTCTATCTTGGTTGCAGTGGAAACATTTTACCTTAACAACCTGTGGATGCCTCCTTAGGGCGATAGGTGGTGGGTTAGCAGGTGCCTTCCCTTTTCCCTTACCACCCTTATTCTTCTTCCCCTTTGTAGAGTTAGAAGCAGAAGGTGCAGACGTCATTCCTGAGGTTGAACCTCTATGGAACGTCCTGGAGGATGAAGCAACATTTGCCTTACCCTTCTGCCTCTCCTTACTTTTCAGTAAAGATTGGTAGGTCTGCAACTCGTTGAGGAGAGTTGTAAGGTTATATTTCACTTTGTTAAAAATCATATTGCTAACAAAGTGCAGGAAGCTCTCCGGCAAAGAATGTAGGATGATGCTAACCTGGCTGCCCTCATTGATGGTAGACCCATTCAACTCTGCCACATTAAAGTGACATCATATTTAGCACATATTCACAAACAGAGGTGCCTTCTTGCATTTTGGAGTTGAATATGTATTTAAGAGCCTCATGCATAAGCTGTTCAGATGGTTGTCCAAACATCCCCCGCAGGGACTCCATGATCTCACGTGCTGAGACCATAGGCTGATGTTTCTTGGCCAAGACTTTAGAAAGACTTGTCAAGATGTAGGCTCGGGCCTTCTTATTCACCCTTGTCCATCGTTCGTATGCCTCTTGAACATTTCGAGCTGCGTTAGGAACTGGAATAGGAAGACAAGCCTCTGTGAGAGCGAACATGAGATCCTCGATGATCAGGATCGTCGTGATTATGTGTTTCCATGTCGTGAAATTATCGCCAGTAAGTTTTTCGGAACTTAGCAATGCTAACGTGGCTGTTTCCATTTTGAAAATATTGATAAAAATACGAACAAAACTTTATTAGTTTTTTCTAAACCGCTTTTAAACTAATCAGTTTTGCAAAAAAGTTTCAAGTACCCTAAGATATAGACTTCTATTTTACAATGATGCCCCAGTGAGGCAGGACAAACGTCGCCGTGGGTAGATTCAGTTGCCCCTTTCGCTAGGATGAGACATTCTCAACCATGTAGGCAGAACAACTCTTGAAACTGAACCTAACAACCAGCCCATTTTTCAGTCCAAAGAATCGTTAACCTTAAACTATTCCACATAGTGTAACCCCCGCTTTCGTCCAAGAGTCCCGCCCGTAATGAGTCCACCATAGGGAAGAAGCAAATTAGGACAAGTGACCTAAGTTACCCTTATCCTCTTACAGGAGATCAAATAAAGAAACGCGCAAAACTGCAATCCACTTTACGGGGACACTGATAACAACCGGGCCAGAAATGCACAGTCTAATTACAGTTCTATAAGTTTCTATAACATGCTGGCTTGCCATTGAATAAAAGTATGTTAGATTGCGTCCAAAGAGCATTAGAGTTCAATAACATTGGAAGCGCGTCGCATATTAATGAGCGTTCATTCCGCATAGAAACAGTTAGTTTTTTTAATTTTATGCACAATATCAGAAGTTACGCAAGTGAAAAACGCCGAGTATCATACACAAGCACAATCAAACGTGAACGAGTGCAGCCCATTACCGAAAGGTGTATGCAATCAGGCTTTGGGTGATTGTGGTTTGTAAGAGACAATAGCATGTGAATCTGGTGGATGCACTCTGGATGAGAGGCACTAATCTAATCACGAGGGACCAGAAAAGCTGATGACGTTAGATTGCCGAATTAAGTTGACAAGCTGCTAATGATAACAATTACATTCAGCTTTTCGGTGACAAATATTCGGCGCATCAGTCAGAGAATTAAAGCCATACCATTTGTGAAATCATAATAGAGAAGCTGCCTTACACCCCAAAGCTCTATAAATACCGAAGGCATCCTTCAGAAAAGAGGTTCACCAGTTCAGCAAGTTCGAATACTTAGATAAATTTCTCCATAGTTTAGCCTTGTCCATAGTTTTCCATTTTATTTTAAGGCAGAGCAAGAGAAGAGCCGAGACGCTGAAAGATCGCTCAGGGTAACTCAGAGAGAACCCGGAGGCATAGAAAGCAGAGAGTGGGCCGACTCTGGCAAGAGTGAGATTATCTTTTGAACACGAGTAAAAAAGCCAGTGTAAAAGCCTTGCATTATTATTTTGTACTTCAACTTTGTATCTATACAATGGAAGTTCTTATTCTACATCTGTTCACTCTCTTAGCACGCATGAGTAGCTAAACTTATCGAATGGGTTGAGAAGAACTAAGCTAACATGACCTAGGATCTTCATCGCATGCGATTTTCTTGTTTTATGTTGTGCCCAACATCCCTTTAGAGCTACTCAAGAGAGAGTCTAAAGAAAGAACCTGAGACTTGAGAGGGCTAGGTTAGAATCTAGACTCGAGAGAGCAAGATTAGATCTGCATAAACAAGAGGTAGGGACTTAGAGATAAGCTCTATTTGTCAACCTACATCGCATGCATCCTAGAGATAGGTATAATATTATGTGGTCGCCTTGTTTGTGTATGTGTCATTTTGTCATCGCATAAATAAGAATAGCGGCTTATGTGTAGGTCCTGTAGACTTAACGCATATATCACATGCGTTCTAGCATTAGAAGTCGTAGCATTCGCATCGAGAGATGGTTTACTATTGTATGTGTGTTGCATGATCTTATAACATGAACGCATCCTAGGAAGTGTTAGCCGAAACCCTTCTCAACCCGTTCACCGCATACTCATCGCATCTTCTGTTTTATCAACTCTTTTCGAACTCCGCCGCATTTGTTTATTTTTATCACCGCAAAAAACATTCCCAACAACTACTTGATTTATTCGGTTACCATAAAGTCTTTTAAGAAATTACCACCGCATATTGTTTTTCCAAGTCCTTGAGTTCAACCCTAGACTTACCACGAAACTCAGTGGGGTTTACACTTGGATTCCACTGAGAAAACTTGAGTGCTAAACGCATTTTCATCATTGCATTTCATCCATAATTCTACATCATAAAATAACGCATCAAGTTTTTAGCGCCATTCTTGGGGACTTCGGCAAATCAGTGTGCTAACGGTGATTTTTCTTATTTATTTGTAAACTCTCAATCTCTGATGAATTATGACCTGGAGATTGAGAGGACGTTCAGACGGAGATTAAGAGACCGCCAACAACAACAGCCAGTAAAGAAGATATGGTGGAGTAGCCTAGAAACGGAGTACCAAACTAAAACAACGTCATGGAAAATCCAATCCTCCTGGCAAACGATTGTAATAGAGCCATTAGGGACTATGCATCGCCAAACCTCTATGATTTCTCTCCAGGAATCATGAGGCCTGCCCTCGATGGAAGTCGATTCGAAATAAAGTTGGTGATGCTGCAGATGATCCAAACTGTAGGACAATTTGGAGGAAGGCGTGGCAAGGACTCGCATGCCCACCTCCATAGCTTTATAGAAATCTGCAATACTTTTGTGTTCCCGAACATCTTTGTCGAAGAAGTTCGACTAACTCTGTTTCCATTTTCTCTATGTGATCAGGCAAGAAAATGGGCGTATTCCCTCGAGTCGGGAGAGATCACTTCATGGGAACAGGTCGTAGAGAAATTTATGAAGAAATATTTTCCACCTACTGAGAATGCTNATGGGCGTATTCCCTCGAGTCGGGAGAGATCACTTCATGGGAACAGGTCGTAGAGAAATTTATGAAGAAATATTTTCCACCTACTGAGAATGCTCGACGAAGGAAACTAATAACCAATTTTGAACAAGACATGGACGAATCACTCAGTGATGCCTGGGCGAGGTTTAAGAGGTTGGTCAGGGACTGGCCACACAATGGATTGCCAGGCTGCTTTCAGACCGCTGCCAATGCGGCAGCCAATGGTGGTTTGCTAGACATGACGTATGATGAGGCTAAGAACATCTTGGATCGCATCTCTAAAAACCACGAGGATTGGAAAGAGAGTGATCAGAGACTGAGAATAAAGGATAACGATGCAAATAATGGTGCTATTACTTCACTACAGAATCAGATGACCGCAATGATGAACTTAATTCAGAGAATTGCGATCAACAGTCTAACACTGCAAACTAGGCAAGTAAATGTAATTAATCAAAACACCGTAAGGTGTGCGACTTGCGGTGACGGACACGCAATGGAAGAATGCCCACAGAATCCACAGTCTATTTACTTCGTGAAAAATAATCCATTTTCTAATACCTACAACCCTGGGAGGAGAAACCACCCTAATTTTGCATGGAAGAATAAGCAGCAGAATTTCTAATTTGTGGCACAAAAAGAAGGGCCACCTGGATTCTTCCTGCGAAATAACAGTCAGACAAGTAATCAAGACAGTAGCTCGCAACCGCCGCAATCTTCCTCCTTGGAAAGCTTGTTGAAGCAGTATATAGAGAAAAACGAAACTGTGCTTCAAAGTCAGACTACATCCATCCGTAATCTAGAATTACAGATGGACCAGATTGCAAGCGAGCTAAAGAACAGACCACAAGGGGCTCTGTCGAGTTCAAAAGAACTCCCATGCAACCCGGGAGGATCAAGTAAAGAGCAATGTCAGGTTGTGACATTGTGGAATGGAAAAACTGTGGAGGGAGAAAGAAAAGAGCCTAGCCGGACTGCGCCCATTGCGTTGGAACCTGAGATTGCGATGACCCAAGAAGAAGAAAGGGAAAAAGAAGCGATAGAGCCAGAAGTTGCATCCACCTCTAAGCCAACGGAAAAGGGGACCATGAGAGTGCAGTTACCACCTTTCTCACAGAGACTCAGAAAGAAAAAGAATGAAGAGGTATAGTACCAACACTTCCTGTCTATTTTAAAACATATACATATTAATATTCCATTTAGTGAAGCGATTGAGGAGATGCTTGCTTATGCGAAGTTTTTGAAGGATATGGTAACTAAGAAAAAGAGGCACTGGTAAGTTTTCCATGGTGGCTTTAACGCAAAGCTCGAAATCAATAATCCCACCAAAGATGAGCGATCCAGGGAGCTTTACTATACCTTGCTCCACTGGAGGACTGTACGTCGAGCAAGCATTGTGTGACCTTGGAGCCAACATCAATTTGATGCTCTGTCGATCTTTAAGCAGCTGAATGTGAGGCAACTTGCGCCCACGACCGTGACTCTTCAACTTACAGATAGATCTCTAGTGCATTTAGAGGGAAAGATGAAGGACGTGCTGGTCACCATCGAAAAATTTATCCTACTAGCCGACTTCATCATCTTAGATTATGAAGTCGACAAAGATGTGTCCATCATCTTGGGGTGACCATTTTACCAACAGGTCGTGCTCAGATTGATGTGCACAAAAGAGAGATTAGTTTGAGCATAAATAGATAGAAGCTCAAGTTTCATATAATTCGTGCCATGAAGTTTCCTGACGAAGAAGACCTGCATGACTCTGACGACGACCAGAATTTGACTGAAGAAGAAAAGCTTGACGAAGAGAATGAAAAAGAGGATGCAAGTGCATCCATTGCTACATGTAATGCGATCATAAAGAAAACAAACAAGGAAGTTGAGATGATCGCAACCCAAAAAGAGGAGCCAACAGAAAAAGAAGAAAAAAAAAACAACGCAACCGTCCTTAGTAGAACCACCAATACTGGAATTGAAGACCTTACCGAATCACTTAAAGTATGCATTTTTGGGGCAGAATGAGTAGCTGCCAGTAATTATTTCCTCGGAAATTAATGAAGACCAGAAGAATGCATTGATGAGCATTCTGAGGAAACATGTGCGAGCAATTGGCTGGACACTTGCAGACATCCGAAGAATTAGCCCCGCATATTGTATGCACCGCATTCGTCTCGAAGAAAACCACAAAGCATCGATCGAACATCAACGCAGACTCAACCCTGTGATGAAAGGGGTCGTTAAAAATGAGATCATTAAGTGGTTAGATGCGGGCGTTATTTATCCGATAGTTGATAGCACGTGGGTTAGCCCCGTGTAATGTGTGCCAAAATAAGGTGGCATGACGGTAGTCCCCAACGAGAATAATGAGCTGATGTCGCAAAGAACCGTCACCGGTTGGCGTATTTGCATGGACTACCACAAGCTGAATGAGGCAACGAAGAAAGATCATTTCCCTCTACCGTTCATTGACCAAATGCTAGATCATCTAGCCGGAAATGATTTTTACTGCTTTCTAGATGGCTATGCCGCGTATAACCAGATTATGATTGCTCCAGAAGACCACATTCACTTGCCCATATGGGACTTTTGCTTTTTGCCGCATGCCGTTCGGCCTCTACAATGCGCCGAGCACATTCCAAAGGTGCATGATGGCCATATTTTCAGACTATCTTGAGGACTTTGTTGAAATCTTCATGGACGACTTCTCCGTCTCTGGGCACACCTTTGAAGTCTGTCTGACCAACCTGGAGAAGATACTGAAAAGATGCGAGGAGACGAATCTCGTTCTTAACTGGAAAAAATGTCATTTTATGGTAAAGGAGGGCATCGTGTTGGGGCACAAGGTTTCTCAGGACGGGTTGGATGTGGATAAAGCAAAAATAGAAGCAATTGAAAAACTCCCACCTCCAACAAGTGTGAAGGCTGTAAGAAGTTTCTTGAGGCATGCCAGATTCTATAGACGCTTTGTCAAGGACTTTTCGAAAATAGCACGACCGCTGAGTGCGTTGATGGAGGCTGACAGAAAATTTGATTTTGACAAAAATTTCCTCAACGCATTCAGGATTTTGAAGAATGCGCTGACAACTACGCCCGTGTAAATTGCACCTGATTGGACACTTTCTTTTGAGTTAATGTGCGATGCAAATGGGTATGCGATGGGAGCAGCTCTGGCACAAAGATAAAGACAATCTTGCATCCCATCGCATATGCGAGTAAGACGACGAATCCTACTCAGACTAATTACACCACCATAGAAAAGGAGCTACTTGCGGTAATTTTTGCGTTGGAAAAATTTAGAGCATATCTGCTGGGAACAAAGGTACTTATCCACACTGGTCATTCGGTGATAAAGTATTTAATGACAAAGAAGGATGCGAAGCCGAGGTTGATCAGATGGATTGTCCTGCTCTAGGTATTTGACATAGAAGTAATTGATCGCAAGGGGATGGAAAACCAAGTTGTGGATCACTTGTCCATACTAGAAAATCCTGAGGTTGACTGCAATGAGTCAGACGTGAGTGCGTTGTTCCCAGATGAGCAGCTGTTCCATATTGAAAAATTACCATGGTACGCTGACATAGTCAACTATCTGGTTTGCGAACAATTTCCAGAGGATTTTACTGACCACCAGAAGAGGAGGCTCAAGCACGAATGCAGATCATATTTTTGGGACGAGCCAAATCTATATAAAAAGGAGACAAACCAGATTCTGCGACTATGCATACCAAATGCTACTCAACAATGCATATTATCGCAGTGTCATGACTTACCATATGGTGGGCACTTTGGAGGATAGCGCATTGCAGCTAAGGTTCTACAAAGTGGATTCTTTTGGCTAACATTGTTTAAGGATGCAGTTGACTACGTGATGAAGTGTGATCGGTGCCAACGCACAAGTAACATTTCATGGAAACATGCAATGCCAATGAACATCATCTTGGAGCTTGAGTTGTTCGACGTATGGGGTATCGACTTCAATGGACCATTCCCTCCATCGAATGGTAAAACTTATATTTTGTTAGCCGTCGACTATGTATCCAAGTGGGTAGAGGCAGTGGCATGCGCCGCAAGCGATGCGACGGTAGTTTCTCAATTCCTGAAGAAAAAACATTTTCACTCACTTTGGCACCCCACGTGCCATAATAAGTGATGAAGGGTCTCACTTTGTCAATCATACTATGAAGGAACTGCCGCACAAATATAACATTCTCCACAAAGTGGCCACCGCATACCATCCGCAAATGAATGGTCAAGCCGAAGTGTCCAATCGAGAGATCAAGCTGATACTTGAAAAGGTATTAAGGCCTTCAGGAAAGGATTGGGCAACAAAGCTTGACGATGCATTGTGAGCATACTAGACTGCATTTAAGACACTCATAGGTATGTCCCTATATGCGTTGTATTTGGTAAGGCGTGTCATTTGCGTCTGGAGCTGGAATACAAAGCACTGTGGCTGGTAAAGAAGCTAAACATTGACTTGAGGAAAGCAGAAGAAGCGAGAAAACTTCAATTGGTCGAGCTGGAGGAATGGAGAATCAATGCATATGAGAACGCAAAGATTTACAAGGAGCATGCAAAGCGCTGACATAACAAACATATATGCGGCAAGAACCTCCAAGTCGGGTGGAGGGTCTTACTATTTAACTCACGGTTACAGCTCTTCCTTGGAAAACTAAAGTCACGTTGGTCCGGACCATTCATAGTCAGAGAAGTATTTCCGCATGATGCGGTCGAATTATCGAATGATGATGGAACCAACATATTCAAAGTTAACGAGCAGCGAGTAAAAGTATATCACGGAGAAGGTTAGCATCGCCAAGTCGACTCTGTAGAACTAAGAGACTCTGAATAAGAAAGAAGTAGGTGATCCCTACGCTATCAGACGATCGAAATTCATTAGGGACGCAAGTTTTGGGAATCTTGAAATCTTCAACTTTTTCCTACTACTCAGAATTTTCATTTCACTATATCGTTTCAGTTCTTTTTCCTTATTCTACAAAAAAAAGGGGGGGGGGGGGCAATCGTGCTGAACGATTGCGGTAAAAATTTTCTTTTTGTTTAATATTATTTTGACCTCTCACTGTTTTTCTTGCAATGATCAAGGCGAACAATTGCGGAGGCCGCCACACGACGAAGCAAACTTATCTGATACGTCAACAAACAATGCGTGTGACAATGCAAATTTGGGGGTTGTATTCTTCCTTGACTTTATTCCAAATTTTGCACTATCGCATCGTATTTTAATTTTAAAAGTTTTATCACCGCATCCTCTTTGATTACCGCAATCATTTAACATTGATAAATTTAGTAAGTCACCGCATGCTGTCTCTTTGCCAATTATGATTTTAATGATGAAACACATACTTCTATTTTTTTTCATATATACTAGAATCAACTCAATCATAGAAAAGTCACCTCATGACATATTTCTAGAAGTTAGAGGTCTGCTAGCTTTCTTTCAAACTCTCTTTACGTAGCTTCCTAAGAACATCGCATGACTTCTTTCAATCTTTTGGCAATGGGGACATTGCCGTATTTTAAATTTGAGGGTGAGGTATTTATTTTTCGACCTTGCTATTTTTAGCTTTATGAAAAAAAAAATATTTTCTGAGAATAACAACTCTACTGACAACGCAATGGGGAAACCCATGTTGATAAGAGTTAAGTTGTGAAGGGCACTTACCCGTAGTTGGATGTTCGCATGACACACGTGGGGGCAAGCCAAAACGAAAGTAAATCGCCAAGATCTATGCATAAATAAATGACCGCAACTCCGCTGCCAAGTAAGTATGAGTTTAGCCTGAGAAAGAGCACATTGCTTGTAGTTGGATGTCCGCATGACACACGTGGGGGAAAGCCAAAACGAAGGCAGCGCACTTGGATCAACACAAGGTCAGAAAAAAAAATAATAATGTCAAGAAATATACAAGGATAAAAATGATTTGACACCCTGGTGGAAAAGTTTTCTCTTTGAAATAAATCATGCGATGTCCCGGAATTTAGTAAAGTCCTTTTGAAGGTTAAGCTTGTGGTCCCTAGGTCTTAGAAATATTTTAAGAGGAGACTTAACTAAGACTTAAGAAAATTTTGGTATATAGGATTTGAATGTAGTATCCTTGAGAAATCTAAGAAAAGAGATTTGCGGTCGACTTGCTAAAGAAAATCTTTAGCTTATGCTTGAGAACAAGCATTGTTTAAATTTGAAGGTGTGATAACGGGCAGAAATGCACGTTATTATAGTGCTAAGTTCTTAAACAATGCTGCTTGCGTTGATAAAAATATGTTAGATTAAGGCCAAAAAGCATCAAGTTCATAACATTGCGGTCGCATGCATTCATCGCATAGAAACAGTTAATTTTTGTATTTTTATGCAAAATATGTATTGACGCAAGGCGAAAAGCGAGATCACAAGAAATCAACGGACGAGCGCAGCATTACCGCAAGGCTTTACAATGATTTGTGTTCGCATACATCTGCTCAAGAAGGATTGCCACATAGAGCCGACATAACCTGGTGGACGCATCTGGGTGAGAGACATAATTAATCACGATGGGACAGAAAGTTGATGACGGTCGAATCCGAATTAAGTTGACAAGCCGCTAACAATAACAAGTACATTCAGCTTTTCAGTGACAAATTCGGTGCATCAGTTAGAGAATTAAAGCCATCTCATCTGTGCAATAATAGGAGAAAAGCCGCCTTTCACCCTAAAGCTCTATAAATACCGAAGACATCCTTCAGAAAAGGGGTTCACCAGTTCAGCAAGTTCGGATACTTTAGCCTTGTCCATAGTTTTCCATTTTATTTTAAGGCGGAGCAAGAGAAGAGCTGAGATGCCGGAAGATTTCTCAGGGAAACTCAAGAGAGAACCCAGAGGCATGGAAAGCAGAGAGCGGGCAAACTCTCGCGAGAGCGATATTATCTTTTGAACACGAGTAGAAAAGCCAGTGTAAAAGCCTAGGAAGCAAGAGATTGCTACCAAGCTCTTTATTCTCTTCTTGCATTGTTATTTTGTACTTCAACTTTATATCTATACAATGGAAGTTCTTATTATACATTTGTTCACTCTCTTAGCATGCATGAGTAGCTAAACTTATCGAATGGGTTGAGAAGAACTAAGCTAACATAACCTAGGATCTTCATCGCATGCGATTATCTTGTTTTATGTTGTGCCCAACATCCCTTTAGAGCTACTCAAGAGAGAGTCTAAAGAAAGAACCTGAGACTTGAAAGGCCTAGGTTAGAATCTAGACTTAAGAGAGCAAGATCAGATCTGCATAAACAAGAGATAGGGACTTAGAGATAAGCTCTATTTGTCAACCTGCATCAGATGCATCCTAGAGATAGGTATGATATTATGTGGTCGCCTTGTTTGTATGTGTGTCATTTTGTCATCGCATAAATAAGAATAGCGGCTTATATGTAGGTCTTGTAGACTTAACGCATATATCGCATGCGTTCTAGCATTAGAAGCCATAGCATTCGCATCGAGAGATGGTTTACTATTGTATGTGTGTTGCATGATTGCATAGCATGAACGCATCCTAGTAAGTGTTAGCCGAAATCCTTCTCAACCCGTTCACCGCATACTCATCGCATCTTCCGTTTTATCAACTCTTTTCGAACTTCGCCGCATTTGTTTATTTTTATCACCGCAAACAACATTCCCAACAACTACTTGATTTATTTGGTTACCGCAAAGTCTTCTGAAAAATTACCACCGCATATTGTTTTCGTAAGTCCCTGAGTTCGACCTTGGACTTACCAGGAAACTTAGTGGGGTTTACACTTGGATTCCACTGAGAAAACTTGAGTGCTCAATGCATTTTCATCATTGCATTTCATCCATAATTCTACATCATAAAATAATGCATCAGACACTCCTAGATGCCTCGAGGCGATGCACAGTAACTTTATTCAACCTAACGAGGGAGACCGATGGATATGCTGTCTCACTTCCCGCTCCCACTTACTATGAACACTCTCTCCATCCACCTTGATATTGACCTATCCAAACACCATCCGTTAGGGGGACATGCCAAAGGTGTCGCGGGGCTGAGGGTAGATCTCACAGTGTGGACTATTTAGGAGAAATGTGAAAGGTTTAAGTGAAGCATCTTATGCCCCAAGTACCTCCCACTGAATGTTCTACCTAGGGTTTCATTAACCTGGACAATCCGACTACTGATTTTAGTCTAAGTCGTCTTTTTAAACTCTGCTCATAAACAACGTTTGTCTATGAAATATGAAAAAGTTCAAGTAGTCAATTTAAACACTTTAATGGACCATTCTTAACTTGCATGCATGCATCAAATCTATCTAATTTACCTTTCCAGGTAAGTTCCCAGGTAGGGGTGTTACATTTCTGTCAACTTAAATAGCCCAGCCTAGACAAAACCCGCCTTAGACAAAAGGTCTCTTATAGATAGATTTGCTATACTTTAACCTTTTATTAGCCAATTTAATCCTATTAAACTGATTAAAAGATTAAAGCCTTAGGGTTGCTAATCATATTAGAACCGTGATCTTAGGTCTATGTGATCCAAGTTTTAAGCACTTTAAAACTATAAATTAAACCTAAGTGAGCATGCATGTCTTTCTTATTTCTTTTAGTTCTAATTTCTCTTTACCTTTTAAAAAGAAACAACTAAAAACATTGTGCACAACGAGGCGTTTATAACATTTATAAAGTAACCTATGTGTCATGCTTCATGCAATTTCCGATCATTACTATATATAACTTTTATATAACGCGTAACAACCAAGCAAACATGCTATCATTCACCCTTATACTATAACAATTATAATGTAAAGATGATACATGACAATGCTTTTTATGCATGCATAAATATAACTCTTATATTATATGATGCATAAACATGCTCTTACATAATTAAAATCATGCTTTTCTAAATTATAAGAATTACAATAAAAAGATGATGCATGACCATTGCATAACCTAAGGTGAGATTTACTATATGTGCATACCATATGACATATAAAAACATACATCGCATGTAATAAATAAAGAATTAATGGGCCGGGATAAGCCTTTACAAAAAAAAACATAATGAAAAAACCCTATCTATTACATTTTTCATCGAGAAAACCGATTCACAGGTGAACCGGGTCTTGAACGGCCAGAGGACTCCATCGTGTAGTAAACACAATAGGTAGACGATCGTTCAGCGCGCACTAAACGATAAAAGCATAATTAAATGATCGTGTAGACGACGGTGAGGCTGCGAAGCCTGATCGTCTATGCGATTGCGTAGCGCGACGATAGGTAAACGATTTACCATGCATTACTAAGCGATCGTTTAGTCAGTTACTAAACGACGAAGCTTGCTAACCTAAATGATCGTCCAGTGCGCACATGCGTTAAACGATATGCAAGCATCTCATTGTCTACACGACCCGATACTCCGCGATCGTGTACCCGATCATTGATATGATACGATCAACTTTTGATCGCATACCCCATCGTTTAACCGATGCGATCAACAGCGATTGCGTACCACATCTTTTACACGATGCGATCAACCCTAGATCGCCTCCTTCCTCGAAGAACCGTAACGCTTGCCCAGAACATCTTCGAACGACTCCAAACTTCAAACAAACTTTGAATACAGACTCGATAACGATTATTAATGCCCAAAAACACAGAGGCCTTTACAAACAACCGCAAATGTAAAAGGATTTAAATCAAACCGAGGCTAATCATCCCGAAAACATCCATGAATCTACACATCCACAGCAAATTTAACCATTAAATAGTGTAGAAATGCACCCTCAAGAACGTAAATGTCATTTCGTTGCAACATATGAAATCAGAGTATCAGAACCTAGCTCTGATACTAATTGAAGGATCTCTTAACGAAGAGTTCCATGAGCACGTTCGGATCGCTCCGATCTCACAGTGACAGAAATACAACAATATACATTCAAACGCACCGTTATGCAAACAAATCTTAATTAACAGAATGCTATGAACAAAATTTAACAAGGGAGAGAGTGTCATACCAGTTGAAGATAGTCTTTAAAACTTCGGAACTCACCGTAGTGGAAACCTCCACCCAATCATCAACGTAGCAGCACGCATAACCGCCAACTCACAACCGCAACGAGGACGACATCACAAGAAAAGAGCCCCGGGTATTTGATGGCAGGAAATTAGAAGTCAATTTTACTCGACAACCAAAATCCTGTGGACACGGTATGTGATGCATGTTCCTAAGATATGCGTTGATAGTCATACGTCGATGGTCATGCGTTGGACTGATAATGCATTTGTGAATGTATGCAATGATCATGCATCCTGCCACAAGTTTTCTTGCGCTCACGCCAAGTATAATGCGAACGCAAGTTTCTCGGGTAATCCGAGGTCGAACACAGGGACTTGTAGCTATATGTATGCGGTGATGTCCATGCGGCGGTTAAATAAAAGAATGTTGGAGGGGTTGCTAAGATAATTCTACTCCTACTCCTATCTAACAGACAACGCAATGAGAATATGCATGAGAGGTACAGACACGACAACACTTGATATGAATAAATGAATGGGTAAAGAGATAAAATGCGGAGATGATTTCATTGCAACCTTTAAGAGTGACCGCAAGGACAACCTTAGTCAATGCAAGCCATGCGATCATGCAACACACATACAATAGTAAACCATCTCTCGGTGCGAATGCTACGGCTTCTAATGCTAGAACGCATGCAATATACGCGATAAGTCTATAGGACCTACACATAATTCTCTACTCTTATTTATGCGATGACAAAATGACACACACACAAATAAGGCGACCACATAATATCATTCCTATTCCTAGGGTGCATGCGATGCAGGTTAACAATAGTAAACCATCTTTGGGTTTTAGACTACTCTCTCAAGTATGCCTAAATGATGAATGATGCGCTCATAGAACAAGGTAATCGCATGAACTTGGCTGACCTAAGCTTATTCCTATCTCTAGTGAACAATGCATACATTTCTTAATGCGTCCAACCATTTACCCTCTCGAGCAATTGGCTGTTGCTGACTTTACTCATAGACAAGCAATGCGTTAGCCTATAGACAGGCGTTGCCGCAGCTTCACACTAAGTAAATCACTCTTTTTACTCATATCCATGCATATACATTACAAATTTATCTCTTTTTTTTTTTTTCAATTATGTTTCTTTGTATTTTTTTTCTTTTCCATTCTTTTGAGTTCAAATCTATATTTTTAATAGGGGAAAACAAACTTATTTTTATTTTCCCTTAATATAATAATTACCACCATCATGAAAGATGACCTCTGGGCTATCGGGTTGGGGCCCTTCGAAACAACCTAAGAATTGACTCAAATTAAACTCATCTTTTATAATAGTTTTAGAATTTAAAATGACTACGGTCGAAATATAGGTAACTCCAAGAGAGACTTAAATAGATCATAACTCAAGAATATTATCCTATTTCCACACTAGATCATTCTAACATGCGTTATTCAAAATCATCATAGGACAATCACCATAAAAAATACATGCATATAGGTCTACTCACCATCTTTCTACTCATTAAATTGAAAAAAAAAAAAAAAAAAAAAAAAAATCTTCTAAATTTCCAACACAATAAATTTTCTAAGGTAAAACTTAGAGGCACAAATAATTTATATGATAACCCATGTAATTCACAAACAATGGTTCATTAAGAAAAACAACAATTAACCCCATAAAAAATTCTAAAGCCATAAATAATGGGTTTTAAACAACATAAATCAATTAAGTAACTTAGAGCTTACTCGAGTATTAATTGACTTAGAAAAATCCCTTAGTGTTGTGTGGATATGTTTTGATTTTTATGGACACTACAATATAGATTATCATGTATCTAGTATAATTAAGTAATTAATTGCATAGGGTCTGTTGTCCCAAAATTTCGGAATAAGTAGGGCTAAACACAACCAACTTGATTGGAAAATCTGATGATCAAATTTAAAATAACTGGGAATCCTGATTCTCTAAAACTGAGGACTCGCTTTTACTTTCTTGCACCTTACTTTTCTGCATTTTACATTCCTACACTTTACTTTCCTCACTTTATCCTAAAAAACCATTCCAACTCCCCGCTACCACTTTAGCTTGAAATGACCTAATTACTTAAGCTACATTTCGTGCTTCTCTGCCCTCTGGATCGATTCAGTCTTGCGCCACCGTAGTGACTACGCCTTAATGATAGTAGTAGCCCTAGACAGTATTTATAAATATTATTTGATTATTAGGGGTTTGCCCGCACTCGGGTCGCTGGCGCAAACAATAAATCACTAAGTACCACCATTACCAAATTTTGTACTTTCTGCTGCCGCGTCTTTTTAACAAATACTTTAAAAACTTCTAAAGTTTCAAAGAAGTATTACCTTTAACTAATTTAAAATAAAAATTAAAAATTAAAATTATATCTTCACAATAGTTTTGAATAAAATCAATCAATTATAATTATATTTAAAAATATCCATTTAAACTTTAAAAGTACTCTAAATATTTTAGATAAAAAGAAAAAAAAACGTATCTTACCTGTTTTTGAACTTTGAAAAGTTGCATTTAATCATTTTTTCTTCCCCCAAAAAAAATGTTTAAAAAAAATTCTCACACCCATTATTTCTACACCAAATCACCTGGGCCTATTCCATTTCCTATCTTTGTTAGCTTCAATCCATGGCCTAACAATTTTATAATCTCTTTTTTTTCCCTCTATTTTCTCTGTATACACACTTTCCCTTCTTCCTGTTTCCTCATTCTATTGATTATCTTTTTAGTACTGCGTTAATAATTGTTTCATGTTAACTTTCACCTTTATTTATTTATGTTTTTTTAGAGTTAAGAAAAACACACAGCGGAAGTAAATATGGATCATTAAACATTTTCAATTCATTAATTTTGACTTCTTAAATTAAGCATGCTCATTAGCCACTATAAAGGTAATGGTTTCGAGGGACATACCCCTGTCTTTCGAAACCTCAAGTTTTTCAAAAGCCAAAAAATATCAAATTGACAGCATGCCCGATTTCCACTTCAATCTTTCTCTATTTATTGAAGAAAAAGACTATCATGGCAAATGAGGATTGCTACATGAATTGCACGCTCGTCAATGCTTGGAAATCTTGACTCAAAACAATGGTGGAAAATATGTGAAGGTATAACGTTGCAAAGTGGAGAAATTCCACTTTTTGGCAAGAGTTTTCCATTTTCTCAATTTTGATTTTCTATATGATTTCCAAAATAAAATTTTTAAAATGAATCTCTATTAATTTTTTACAAAATTAATTTAATAATATTTTCTAATAAATTTAATAATAATTAATTTAATTTTAATAATTTTAATTAATTCTTAATTAATTTTAATATTCATATATGTAAATTAATTTAACACTAATTCCACCATCATAAATCTCTACTCATGAGTTTAATATTTAAATCGATATTATAAATATTAGATCTAATTCTTCAACTGTCGTTAATTCCAAAATTAAAACGTTTCAAATTAATTATCACGTTACTCTCAAGGGCTAATCCATTTTGTGAGTAGATTAGGGTGACCTCGGTGGAACCCTACAAGTCATGGGCTTCTAACAATCACGAGATATGTGCGCGGGTAAAACCTCTTTACATAGGAAATAACCCCCCAGTTCCGTTAAACTACGGGGTCACTCCACTAAAGAGTTCACCCCCTTTTATATTATGTGCCCAAACACATTCCGGATACAAGTCAGAACTATGGTCTTCGATTTATGGGCAGTGCATGGTACCGCACGTAACAACTGTCAGCACCTATGAGGAGGTGCATCATGCGCGCGGTCACTGGGCGGTCCCGAAACTCTAGGATCTAATCACTCTCTAATAGACTCCCGTAGCCGAACATTAGATGATTAGTAGTTAACTCACCCCCCAGATTACCTCTTGTTCCTTAAGTCCCATGATCATCTAGATGAACAATTGATTTGTGATCCGATCAAAAAACCCGACAAAGCTCCTTCTTTTGTGTCCCCTTGCTGTGGCCAATAGAGGTGGAACGGTCCCCCCCTTGTAAGCTTGGTCCCTGTTCAAAAAATCTGGCAGTTAGTCACTTAAGGGTCAGTAAACCCTTAAGCCACACTATTGAGGCAACCCTCACCCTATGCAAACTATTAAAGTGAAGTTTATACGTTTTAGTTCAGGTTAGGTTAAGTAACCTAAGTCATTCATTTGGAATAGTCACTCTTTAAACAAGTAAACAACGTTATAAAGTAGGAATGACTTTATTTACATTTGTCCATCTTTGTGCAAACGTTTATAAATATTTTAATAAAGGTTGTACATTATTAGGTTGATGTGTTGTGTTAACATGTCATTTTGAATCGGAGGCAAATTTGAGATTGGATCATAATTTTGAAGGAGACTAGCTAGGAGGAAAAATAAAGAAACCATACTGAATTACCAAATTTTTGTAAATAGTGAAGACTTTTGTAAATCATTTTTTACGATTTAAATTACTTTATTTATTGTGATTTAATTTAAAAGGTTCATCTATGACATTTTTATGTTATAGTTTTGGTCTAATTCATTGTTTGTTGAGTTTTAAGGAGAAAATTTTCATTTTAGAAAATTGTTGAAATTAACCTTGGTTTTGGTTTATGTTTGGAATAATAAGGTAAATAGCAATAAATACATCATATTTGAAAAAAAAAACATAGCCAAAAGGCGGAGTAGTTTTGAATTAAATCAAGGACATCACGTGAGATCAAATTTTTAGAAAATCCTAAAATGCCTTTATCGTTCTTCTTTTAATTGCAGTGTAATTAATTCTACATTTGTATTAATGAGACTATAATTAATTCAACTATATATTTCAGATACTTGTTCAGCACCAACTTAACTTGATTATTTCAAAGTGGATAATCATCCCTTAAAAATTCTGCGGATTTTCACTCATTGTTCATGGAATTTATGCATCAAATTAATACTTATTTGAATTTTCTAATCTTCTACAACAACTAATTTTAAAATCTTCATTTGAAAATTTTTAATTATCATATTATATTAATTATCTCAACGAATATTGTTTTTATGATACTCTAATAAACTATCTCCTCAAGATTCACAGTTTTAAAATACTTCTTGAATAATTTAAACTTTTTGGTTAACAATGGGCTATGCGAAATAATGTGATAGTGTTGTTGAATTGATATGGCAACTCTTATATAAGAACTGGGCACGTTACGGCTATGTTTAATAAACTTTTTTTTTTCTAAATTAACCCAATTAAACTAATTAATACCACTTTTTTATTAATAATAAGAAAAATTCAATTTTATATAGCTAAACATCAACTAAGATTTCGACAAAAGGTGTGATAATTTAATCATCAAATTTAGCCAAATAAAATAAAAGAACAAAACTAAAACATACAATAATTGTTTTAAATTAATTGCAAAAATTAAAAAGGGGGGGGAGTGAAAATGCAAGCGTTAAAAGAAGAAGACACCGTAATTTTATAGTTGATCGGTCGACCCACACATCCCCTACACCATCCCAAGCGCCTCCTTAGGAATTTGAATAAAATCTTTCCACTCTTCCAACCGGAATTTTTTAGAGCCCAACCGTTACAAACCACCGCTCCTTTTACGGTAGTTTTCAAGAAGGCAAACCTGATCCTTTCCACGTTTAGCGAATCAAAAACCGTTACAAATAGTTTGAAATTTTGAAGAACACAATACAAACGTTTCACTAAAGAGGGGATTATATAAGTTTAAGCACTTCAACAAATTTATTTCCACAATACAATAAGCACCTCTCTCAAGGAATAAGGATTGTAAAAAAATTGGAAACTTAGAGAGTAGCAACAAGCGGGGGGAACTTAGAGAGAGAGTGAAGCAACAATGAACTTTTTGAGTTTTGGAGGATTATGAAATGTAAAATTGTGGGGGTTTTTAGTTTGAAAGAGGTAAGATGTTTATTAAGAAATGGAAAATTTTTTAGAGAGATAGAAATCACAATTTAATTTATGGACCATTGGATTTTAGGAAAAGAAACAGATCAATCAGGTAGAGCATTTTAAACTAAATTAGGTTGCTTAGGAAAGATACAAACCAAATATAATATTAAATTTATTTCTTTTTTTAAACATTTAAATCCCAAAAAAAAAAAAAAAAATTTAAAAAAACATACCATTCACCATCCGCACGAGACAATGTAGTTTGTACCCTCTCCGACCAGCTGAAGTATCAAGCCTATGTCGTTAAACGGATTTAGAACACAACATAATACAATAACTACTTAAATTTATTTCCTTATTAATTTCCATTTTCTTTTTTTAAAGTCAATTCCAAAATATATTTAAAAAAAAACATACCGTGGTCGAAAAACACACAAACAAGTACGCACACTTCTATTCACACGACTTGCCTTAGCGAGGTAGAGACCTCAGAAAAACAAATCTTTCCCATACTAAACCATTATCCTGTGATCACCTAAAAATATCTAGTTAGCCTAATAGACATTGGCTTGCCGCAGCTTCACACTAAGTAAATAAGGTTTTACTCAACACACTTGCGCAACGCACATCCTCTCGGTGGGGTTGCAACTTTAATTCTTCATATCCCTAATCCCACATGACTTAAGTATACGTCTATAACCCAAGCCCATACCCAAACTTATTAATGGTGTTACCAAATGAATATATAGATGCTAAATGGAAATGAATGATGGAGGATGGTTAGTTTCGATTTAAGGACAAAGAGAATCATAGTGATTGCGAAATATTTAGTTTTAAATCTATTCTCATTAATTTCAAAAATTGTCCATATTGATGAAAGAAAGGAGGAAAAGAAATGACCGGTTGGAAGCAAACAGACTTGCTCCATGCGGTGTGTTGCGTCAATGCTATGCCCAGTGGTGCCAATGCGGCTATGGGCGGCGAAGGAAGCTGACTCTTTCGTAGATTCTAGTCTCCAAGGTTCGTCACTCTATATGGATGGAAGGAGGTGAAGAACTCTCAAGCCATCTTCCACACCATGTCTGGATCGCAAGGGATGCAACCCTAGGCGAAAACATCAGGCGAATTAACCTTGGATTCAACTTGGGCGATTAACCCTGGATAACTTGAATTTTCTATACTCATTGGTTTCTATTTTATAGAGGCTTGTGTCGCCGACAACATTGAATTGGACTACTCATCAATGGGTTTATGTTCTGACATTTGGCGCGTTAGTCCTTTTTTGAACCTCTTGCCACTAACGGCCACTGGTTAGGTGAAACTGTTCAGCATCAACTTTGGATTTTCTCG
>NC_052357.1:65896695-65948855 GCF_009727055.1 Benincasa hispida | reverse complement strand
AGGTAGATGCGTTGATGCGTTCATTCCACCTACCTTGCATTGATCCCATTAGTATGCGTTGTCGCGTAGCCGCAATCATTCAATGGCTGCATTCGCTTAATACCACAACTCTACATGATGACCGCAATCGCTTGACGAGCGCAACTCCCATGCGATAGACGCATACGGCTGATTAGCGCAACATTCATGCGTTGATCGATGTGTTTGCCTTTGCGATGGAGTGTTTCTCTGCATCCGGTCGTCTATGCGGTGGTCCGGTTTTCGCGTTTGCATTCATTTCCTGCATTAGCTACAAAAATAGAACATTGAACGCATAATAACGCAAAATAATGGGTTAGCTAAGATTCAACATGTTAATCGACGTAAGCTTACTTTCTCGTGAATTCCTATCATGATTGCCGCATATTCTGCCTAACAACCTTCATAATTCTAAGTAAAAGGCCTAGGATGACATGCGTTTCTACATGTCATCACACCCCCAAACTTAAAATCATGCTTGTCCTCAAGCATGCGTTATACTCAAGAATTTCTAACTCACTTTCATGTTTTCCTTTGCGATGACCAGCTTCTAAGAATATAATTTATACACACCTTTGACCATCACCGCAATGCTCTCCTCCGCTTTGGCTGCTTGTTCAAAAAGCTCTTGTTTAAGTTTAGATCCGGCAAGCCTTTTCTCAAAAACTTTTATTCATTCACCGCAATTTTGTGTTTAGCTTTTGAGAATGCGTTCATTCAAAAATACATCAAAACTTTGCGATGGCTTATTTAAATGTGGCGTTGAACCTGGTTACGCCCTTCATTTTGGCTTACCCTCATGTGTGTCATGCGGGCATCCAACTTCGGTTGCATTCCATATTCAACTCAACTCTTGTCTTGTTTGTTTTCGCTTGCGTCGGACAGAGGAGTTGCGTGCGTTGTTGCCCGTCCTCAGCAAAAATATATTTGCGTTAATGGAAGCACGATATTAATTTTTAATCGTGCACCCGTCTGAATGAGATTCAAAAGATAAGTTCAATTCATTATTTTTCTAAGTTAATGATATTCTTTGATTCTTTATACAGGCAACAATTTTTGTATTGCGTTAATTTTTAATTATTTGTATACTTTGTTAATATTCAATACAACTGAGTAAATATTCTCTCCAATTGCCTGTGCCTTTTTCTTTATCATCCTTTGTCAATATTTGTGATGTTCTTGATCTTTTACTTTTGCGTTATTCATTGCGCTGCCATGATGTATAATATGTTTATACTTAGAAACATTTCCCATACTTTGTAAATTCTAACTAACACTTAGTTAATTCGTAGCCTAGCAGTACTTTACCTTTTATCTCTCAAAGTTCTGCTCAAACCTTCTTTTTGAATTTTTTTTTCTTAAGTGTTTGTCTATTCTGTCCAAACAACGCAATGAGAACCTTGCACATCTCTAAATTTGGGGGTGGGGAAGGTCTGAACAGATGAGATCAAAAATATGCGGTCATTAAGAAAATGCGTTTCATTTCCATTTAAATATATATATATATATATATTCAATAAATTTTCATAAAAAACTCCAATGTTAGCGCAAGGGAAAACCTCAAAAATAATCCCAACCTGATAAGAGTTAGTTGTGAAAGGAACCTGCTCGTAGTTGGATGTTCATATGACATCCATGGGAGCAAGCCAAAACGAAGGTGGGTTTCCAAGAACAACGTAGTATGAAAATGAAAAAGAAAAAGGAAGAAAAGAAAAATAAATGCAAGAGACAACTCCTCTGAATATCATGGGTTAAAGTTGAAATTGGCACACAATCGTAGTTGGATGTTCGCATGACACCCGTGGGAACAAGCCAAAACGAAGAGTGTAACCATGACCAACAGTCTCTAATAAATGACATAAAAAATTTGACCATCGCATACGGACGCATCAAGTTGTTTTGATAAAGAAGAGGTAAACATTCTTTTTAAAACTAGAAAAGCATTTTTGAGCAGAAATTTGTTATATAGAAGAATAAAGTAGGCCTTTGATACGAATTAGCAAGGATAGAAGAAAATTGCATTGTCAAGTAATGTGCCTAAGTGTAACATTTGGAGCAATCAATCGACGTAAAAATATAGGATAGGAATTGAGCTTTATTGCCTTAATAGAAGATATGCTTGGGGACAAGCATATATCTAAATTTGGGGGTGTGATAACTTGTAGAAATACAAGTTATTTATGCTGCCTTATTTAGATATTGCAGCCAAAAGAGAGAAAATATGCGTCGATTGTATGAAAATTATCTAAGAAATACAATAATTATAAATTATCGCAAATACTCCCACTAAGACCATTAAGATGGTAGAAAAGGATATTTCAAGTCTGTTTTGCAGGAAACCAAGTCTCCGTTTACGATCAATGCTCAGAGAGAAACTAAACAACGCATCTCCGTTGCATTGCACCCGTCAAATAAATACTAAAGAGACGATCAACGCAATTCATTGAAAGATATACTTGACATAGGGATACTTGATACGGGGATAATTGATACGAGGCTATTGAGAGAGAGCTGATCTGAGTGCCGATCGGAAAGAGACAAGGTCGAGAGGTGAGTCTCAGTGCAATTCTGCCAAATCCCTGCCAAGAAGCTCATTACTCAGATCCCTTCTACTGGTTGAGCAAGCCTGAGAGGAAAGTTCATCCTTCCATTCACTCCATCAACGCCGGCAAGCGATTCTCAATTCCAGATCTATGCCAAGACATTGGCGCTTATTTTTATTTGTTTCTAACTCTCATTCATCAATTGTATTTCATCTTCTTAATCTCTTCATTCACAACCATGTATCAAACGCTAAATAATATTATTGAATGTCTCGATCATTTCCATTTACACTTCTCTGTCTATATCCGTTCCTCCATAAATCATTTTCTCCATGATGTTTTCTTAATCCCTTGGTGATTAATATGAATTAAACAAGTAACTTAATCTGTGCTAAAGAAATAAATATGTTTAGCTAAAGCATGCTAGACGGCATCTTCACTTGTGAGAGCAGAACTGAAGATGCCATTCTAATCTGTCGAGAGAAGGTTAGAAAAATGCGTTAATTAAAGCAAGAAGTACTTCCAGAGATGGAAGCAACCTTGCGTTCATTACGTTTGTCCCTGTTTCACCATAGAGATGTGGGAACGTGGCCGATCACTGAGAGGTGTATGCCAAGGGAAAAGCGGAACCGTACTTATGCCTTTAATGCAATTAAGGAACTTGCGATGTTTGTACTAATTATCTTTTCTCTTTTTGTTCCATATAAGACTTGCCACCGTATAACACGATCTTTGTATAATCTTCACAGTCAGTCTCACCCTCGGTATCTTGTATCATGAAACTTGTATCTTGTATCATCATAGCTTAGGTTTATTTTATCGCATATTACTTTTATCGCAATTTACTTTATTACCGCATTTTTATCGCTTATCTTTACTTTATTGCACAATCTACTTTATCGCATGTACAAACAACACCTTTATTAATTTGAAAAACCCCCGGTCGCATATATCACAAATATAACACAATAACCTAAAACAGTCCCTGTGTTCAACCTCAAATCATAATGAGAAACTTGCGGTGAAATTATACTTGGTTTCAACACAAGGAAACTTGTGACAACGCACAACATACTACAAGAATATTCATTGATAACACATATTTAGAAGTAGTATCGCATATCATCGCATAAAATCTATGTCTTCAAGTTTATGGCATGGACTTGTAGCCTAGAATCAATTTTTGCGTGCCAGTTGCGCTTATGCGCTGATCCTCGCAACTTGCCTTCGTTTTGGCTTGCCCCCACGTGTGTCATGCGGACATCCAACTTCGAGGCAAGTGCCTTTCACAACTTAACTCTTATCAACATGGGTTTCCTCATTGCGTTGATAGTGGAGTTATTATTCTCAAAATCTCACTTTAATTTTTTTTTCAAATGATCGCAATATAATGAATGCAATTCTCCGAACCGCTGCCACCCCCAAACTTAGAGGTTGGCAGCGTTCTCACCGCAAAGCTAAAAATAGAATTACAAGAATGTGATAATAAATGTTTGAACAAAGGTTTGCGCAAAATAAAACTTAAAAACTTTTCAAAATTTGAAGAAACTAATAAAAGTAAAGAATGTCTTGCGTTAAATTAGTTAGAAAATGTGGTGAACTATACGTACCATCATAGAAACATCGCAAAACACGCAATCGGGAAAAAGAGAATTTCAAAAGGATAAGGCATAAAAAGATAACAGGAAAAGACCTTAGGCGGAACAACGCATATGATCATGCGTCGGAATCCATGCGATTTGAAGCCATGCGTTGAAGAGGTGAAAGGAATTCTTCTTATTGAAACTACGAACCGAGAGACTTATTGTTGCACCTACAAGAGAAAACGTACCACAACCAAGTAAGCAGCCATATATCCAAAAATAACAATAAAAATAAAAATAATAACCTTACTAAGAAAGTAAAGTAAAGATAGAGTGGAAGACGTCCTTGGAAAAATTGGAGTGTTGTCACCGCAAGGAGTTTCCATGCAAAAGGATGACTCTCAACTACTTGGGTTCAAGTTGCCTACTGACCATTGGAACTTCTGGCAATTGTGGAGCGCATAGTTTGGGCCACCATGAGCTTACGAACTTATTCTTCAACTCTTTTCCGGACTGATTGCCCTTCTACCTTGGGCGAACATTGGCTTCAGTGCATCGCCTACACTTCAATATTGTTTGCAACCTTGGATACGCACAAGCTGCAATACTCCCAAGATAAAAAGTTTGCTCGCAGAGACATAAAACTTAACACCATTTAGCTGCCAAGTCCCCGACAACGGTGCCAAAAACTTGATGGCGGGAAATTAGAAGTCAATTTTACTTGACAACCAAATTCCCGTGGACGCGGTATGCGATGCATGTTCCTAAGATATGCGTTGATAGTCATGCGTCGATGGTCATGCGTTGGACTAATAATGCGTTAATGAATGTATGCAATGACCATGTGTCCTGCCACAAGTTTTCTTTTACTCACGCCAAGTATAACGCGAACGCAAGTTTCTCGGGTAATCCAAGGTTGAACACAGGGACTTGTAGCTATATGTATGCGGTGATGTGTATGTGGTGGTTAAATAAAAGAATGTTGAAGGGGTTGCTAAGTTAATCCTACTCCTAATTCTATCTAACAGACAATGCAATAAGAATATGCAAGAGAGATAGAGACACGACAATGGCAAAGAGATAAAATGCAAAGATGATTTCATTGCAACCCTTAATAGTGACCGCAAGGACAACCTTAGTCAACGCAAGCCATGAGATCATGCAACACAAATACAATAGTTAACCACCTCTCGGTGCGAATGCTACAGCTTCTAATGCTAGAACGCATGCAATATACGCGATAAGTCTATAGGACCTACACATAAGCCTCTATTCTTATTTATGCGATGACAAAATGACACATACACAAATAAGGCGACCACATAATATCATTCCTATTCTAGGGTGCATGTGATGCAGGTTAACAAACGGAGCTTATCTCTAAGTTCCCCGTTCTTATCTATGCATTCCAATCCGCTCTCTCGAGTCTTAGATTTGGGTTTTAGACTACTCTCTCAAGTATGCCTAAATGATGAATGATGCGCTCATAGAACAAGCTAATCGCATGAACTTGGTTGACCTAAGATTATTCCTATCTCTAGTGAACAATGCATACATTTTTTAATGCGTCCAACCACTTACCCTCTTGGGAAATTGGCTGTTGCATGTCCCCAACACGAATGATCAGGATCAGACCATCTATGACAAGTCATAACACTTGTGACCATTCCATAAAGCGGGTCGCATCCATAGAGTTACCAAGATAAGGTTTCCCTCCTATATCCATATACTGCAGACCATTTTGGTTATCACTCAAGACATGATCCACTTGTATGTCACTACATACATGCTTGAGTCACATACAGATAACCAGAGATTTTATGTTTATTGGTTTGTAGTAAAGCAAATAAAACAAGCAACTGAGCAAAATACAATACGTGAAGTAAATATCATATATTATACAACACAAGTGTTCGTACAAACTGTTTATGAACTACAGAATATGAGATTTTAGGGCATCAACCCCTACAAACAAAAGGTCCACAATATTCACCTTCATTATCAATCCTAATACACTTCAACTTTTTGCCAATTTCTCTCTCAACAAGGGCATGAAATTGTTTAAACACCTGTTATACCTGATCTTTAGTCTTCAAGGTATAGACTCATGTTTTCCTTGAATGATCATCAATAAATGTCACAAAATATGACGCACCTCTAAATGTTTTATTTTCATAGGACCACACACATCAGATGTACCAAATCTAATACATTTGGTTTCCTTGAATGCTAAAATGACTTAAAAGTAACTCTAGCCTGCTTTCATACCAAACAATAAGGACACTTTTTAAAGGGTGCACTCTTTATATCAGGAAGATGATTTTTCTTGGCTAAATCTTGAAATATTTCTCACTCATGTGATTGAGTCTTTTATGCCAAAGCTCAACATTCGCTTCATCATTCACTGGATTTATATCACAGTCAGTGATCTTAGCCTCCATATAATATAGTGAGGAATATTTCTCTCCCTTAGCTATCACCATAGAGCCTTTAGTAAGTTTCCATTTACCATCATAGAAATCAAATTCATGTGAATATCAGGAATGTGCTTCACATTCTTCAAAATCAGCTTAGAACCATTCTTGTTCTCCGAATGTACATTTCTGATGCCAACCACTTTTACTCATCCATCATTACCCATCCTAACACTGTCGAAATCATTAGGTATATAGGATGCAAAGAAATCCCTCTTTGATGTAGTAAGAATTGAGGCACCACTGTTAATCACCCAATTGATCTGTTGTGTAGCAAGATTTATAACATGACCGTCAAATAAGATGTAAAAATCTTCGATGGCTACAGTAACTGTATCTGCATCACTGTCATCGTCATTCTTCATTTCCTTGCCTTTAAATTTCCGACAATGCTCTTTATATGCCTTTCACATGACAATAATGGCACTCAACATTTGCAAACCGGCCACCTTTACTTTTGCTTTTGTCTTTCTCCGTTGGACCTTTACTCTTACTCATCCCTCTTTTTTCAGTAATAAGAACATTTGATTGTGAAGAAGATCCTTGTGACTTTCTTCTCATCTCCTTCTTCAATATGCTACTTTTTACTAAGTCCGTACTTAATACACCATTTGGGGTTGAGTTGAATAAGGAAGTTCTAAATGTCTCCCACGAGTCCGACAATGTACCAAATGAAGGAACTCGTTTTATAGAGAACCTATGAGCAAAAGTGGATCGTCCAAATCCCATTTCGATTAAAAACAATCATTTACAGTAAAATATAAACAGGTTATGCATCTTAACTAAAATTATAGCATGCTTTTGAACAATAAATAGGGTTCAAGTGATTATACCTTTGAAGAACACTTCTTCGCGTGAATCCTTGAACTTTCACAAACTACTCAAACAATCACGAACTCCTCGTACGACAACAAATCTCGAACCAAAAGGGAAAAACACAACCAATTGGTTTCCTCAGCATTATAGTTCCTCAGGTTGAGAACCCAAAAGTGGTGGGCTCTGGCTATTATAGTTAGGAGGGAGTTTGTTAGATTGGAGGAAGAAGACGATTGTAGAAGAAGGACTATCGTATAGAGAAGAACCTTTCAATCGCGTAGACAAAAGTTTTATCATATAGGCTCTCAATCTATCGCATAGATCTGTGTGTTTGTCGTACATATTCTCTAGGAAAAAATAAAATCTTATTTCATTTATCCCAATAGCCACAAAAACTACTTAACCACCTACTAAGGTGGTTAGAGAGAAAAAGAGATTAATTATCCAAATAATTAATAATATAAATAAATATGATAACCAACTTATCATATTATATTTATAACCTATAATTTTAATATTGTATCATATACAATATAAACTATAGTTCTTTTTCTCTATCTTATGGCAATTTAACATTTATGAATCTCATTCATAGAAAATATATTTGAATCACATTCAAATATTTATTCCTCCAATTAGACTATAATGTATCAAATACATTATGTCAATTATATCATGTATAATTGAATTAATTTAACTATATTATATATAATTAAATTCCCTCTTATTAATTTGAACATTTCAAATTAACCCAAAAACTGATTCTCAACTAAATCCTTTGAGCTACCAATGGGACCTTATGGACCTGTAGCTTGAAGCTCCAATAGTACGTGAATAATTAATTAAACTCTTTAATTACATTATCCACCATTTGTTAACTATCGGGCTCTCCACTAAAGATCGACAGCTGCAGTCTTCGCACTACAGATATATTTCTATGTCCATTGGATATAACCAATCAACAGTACGATGACCCTTCACAAATTACTCATAAGTACAGCTGGGCCAAATTACCGTTTTGCCCCTATTATTACATCTAACTCCTTAAGTACCACTAATTCCTCTAATGAACAATAGATCATAGTTCTACTATGACTAAACCCCTCCCGAGTCAGGAGAGGGTGTGGCGCCACATTATTCAAGATCTGGATCAGCCCTTAAGAGAGCAATTTATCTACTTACCCCTACTTTGGGTAAGGAGTGAATTTCATCTTGTGTAGCTGAGTTCCTAGCTCTCCAATCAGACGAATCCCTAAAATGGTAGGCTTGTTGAGTCAGCGATCTGGCCACTCTCAGCCATACAAAACAAAGGAACGCCCTCATAGGCAATAGTTCACAACTCACTCAGAATTAAGGTCATGTTACCTATGGTCATGTTACCTATGGTCATCCTACCTATGGTCATCCTAGTGAAATGAAAGTCCCTATTATGAACGTGTTATATAATGAGACTAAGCATTTCGTGGTCCAGTTTTATACAAACTTCTTTGTATAGAATATCCCCCTCGCATGTCTAATACATAAATTATCAGGATCGGATCATTTGTATCACTTTACAACATTTGTAACATCTACAAAGCGGGCCATACTCGTAGTGTCACCAAGATAAGGTACCCAGCCTTATCCATGTACAACAAACCATTTAAGTTATCACTTAAACATGATCTATTTGTATGTCTCCATATACATGTTTAAGTTACAATGATAACCTTGGATGTTAGTTTATTGGTTTGTGGTTAATGCAACTAAAATATCATATATTTCATAGACAAAATGAATAAAATATCAAATATTATTAATCACATACAAGTTTGTTCATACAAGGTTTACAAACTATAGGACGCTATGAGATTTAGGGCATCAACCCCAACACCAAAGACCTATAACCCATGTATCTCATCCTCAAACTTGATATTCATCCTATATAATTGATTAATGATACCTTGGAATGTATTCAAGTGATCTAACATGGGTGTTCCATCTTGATACTTCAATGCGATCATTTGTTTGATCAGAAACATTTTATTATTACCAGTTTTAGGGGCACATAGCAACTCAAGCTTGTTTCACATAGTCCATGCATGAGTTCTTTAACCAATATGGTTTAGAATATTATCTTCTACCCATATTTTCATAATTCCACACACTTTCCTATGACATAATTCCCATTCTTTATCAGATTTATCATCAGGCTTCTCTTCAGAAAAAAATTGGAAGATGCAAATCATTCACATATAAAATATCTTCCATCTTTCTTTTCCAAACTTGATAATTTGACCCATTAAGGGTAACCATCTTAGCCGAACTGGTATCCATATTCAACACAAGGTAAACCAATTAACTTAACCAGGTCTCTAATACCACTTTGTTGGGATAAACAGTATATTATTCCGATCACTTATCCCACTTTTGTGTAAATCTAATGAATACTAATTTACTAGCAACAACAATAATAATCAAGTAAGGATATAAGCAATTTTAATGTGGAAAAACCCACTCAATGTGATGAGTAAAAAACAACGGATCGAAGTCAAAATCTCCACTATAATCAATAATGGGTTACAATGAGTTCTCACTAGTTCCAACTAGAGGCATACACATTACATATCTGAAGATAACAATCTTGGCAACAAAACAATAACAAATTGAGAATAACAAAATTAGAAACATCTCACTTTAAGTGGCAACCAATTACCCATGGTATATGACTATAAGTAACTCCAAACAAAATCTCTATCGTTCAGATTGAATACCCTCGTGTCAAGAACTTGCTGTAAAAAATTTAGCTCGACTGGACCACGGATTGATCCCCAAATTGGTGAAGAACATTACTGATTGGATTGCAAAGAAACTCCAATTTTTTGTCGTTTTCTTAACTCTCGATTTGTGTGCATACCCATGTTAATTGGTGACAGCTGAATCATTTTAAAACAAAACCTAAAAGGCCTTGGGCCTTTATTGGGCTTTCATTAAAGGTGAAATAACTCAATAGAGGACAGAGATTTTTCAAGAAATAAGATTCATTAAATCTGGAACATTGTCTTGTGATGCTGCATGGGACATCGGAATGCAAGGGTGGTATTGGTTGGGTGTTCCAAAACGATCGGAGTGTTCTGATCATTGCAGTGAGGGGAAGGTTGTGTAGGGTTCTTTTGATGTGTTGTTTGTTGAGGTTTGCATGATTGCAACTAGATTGCAAGAGGTGGCAGCAGTGGGCATGCATCATTTGCGGTGGAGACAGACAGTGTAACAGTCGTGCAACTTCTGATAGTAGAGGAAAAGGTACTAACTCCAGTGAGATCAGTGACGAATGATATTTTGTCTATGCGGGTGCAACTTGAGATTCAGTTTCATCATATTCGTCTTTCTCAAAATACAGTGGTAGATAGGTTAGCTTGTTGGACTGCAGCTGAGTTATATTATCAATGTTTAACGAATAATTTTCCTAATTGATTATGTTAGTTCATTGAGGCAGATTTGACCTTGGCAGTTATGTAATTTTTGTTTGGCTGGTCTTTCTCAAGAAAGAAAAAACTACAAATAATATATAAAGCAAAACAAATAAAAAAAAAATGAAAAACAGTGAAGAAGAAATAGTAAGAGAATAAAAAAGGTAAAATTATATATATGTGTGTGTGTGTGTATATTGTAATTTTTTTAAATAATTAGGAAAATAATGTAGTTCTAATAGTTAGAAAAATATTATAGTCTTGGTAATTTGATGTGGAGAGGGTGTGATAAAATAATGGATCGAGTGCTAAACACTCGACCTTTTTGTTTTTTTTTTTTCTTTTCAAATGATTGAGTGTCTAACACTTGACCTCGTTCTTTTTTTTTTTTTTTTTTTCAAATGTTGAATATTCAACACATGACCTCTTGCTTTTTTTTCCTTTACTTTTATACTCTTCTTTTCCTTTTTTTTTTAAAAAAATTGAAAAAATGTTTTTTTAATTTCATACTCTTCCTTTTCTTTTCCTTTTTTTTTTCTAATAAAAACGTACTCTATAAAAATTTATCGTTCTATTTCTTAATAATAAAAAAAGTTTACCGTTGTTCATATTGGTTAATAATAAAATGTAAATTAAAATGTCCATATCAATACAATAATTTAATGTTTCTCATTCATTTAAAAATAGTAATAAAAAAACCAATGTGTTCCACAAGACAGACATCGCCGATTTCGACCTGGTTATCGTCATCGACTTTGAACTCTAGGTTTCTTTAGGTCCTCTTGATGTTGCTCTGGTTCCTATTGATCCTCTGATGACTCTTGTTCCTCTGCAGGCGTTTTAAAGTATAAATATTCGTTATGCTCTCCATGGTTGCGCTCATGTCCATGTATGTATGAAGACAATAGATCGACCTCTGAATCATAATATTTAGAATTAAATGCTGGCATCATCATCATCGGACTAGCATAACCAGTCTGGCTCTGTGTCTCTGTCATAGGAGGTAATTCTTCCACATTGTGGTCGACTCATCAAACTCATCTTCTTCAACTTGAGCACGTCCCTTATGCCTAGGAACTGGTGGAAGAGTAATAGTTATATCGTACATATAATGTATGTCTTCCATGTAGCTCTTGTTATTACTGCATATAGTAAGGACGTGGTTTGGATCATTTGCAACATCATGAAGGCTATTGTTGTTCGATCACTATGAATTATAAAACAATTAGACAATATTTAAATTAAATTTAAATTAAAAATAATTAGACAATATTTAATTGTGTACCAGATAACTCACAGCTGCTCTCGGACGAGTAATGTAGAGCCATATAATATCATTATACCAATTGATGTAATATTAAGTTGCATCCCTATTAAATTACCCAATTGGAACCCTCATTGCAATAAACCTTCTACGATAGTGCCATCGCACTACGAAATGTGAAATTTTTTCATACCAATCTGAAGTTCTTAGGTCGATGTCATGCAGTAGGGTTCAATATTACATTCTAATGGGATATCCTGTTGGAAATCAAGTTGTCTAATCACCCTGTCAAAAAGATGTCATCTACTAACATGAAAACATATGAGAGGACTTATCATCCACCATAGGTCTTGACCGTTTGTACAGAAATTGGGCAAAGTGTCCATGACAGCTTTGTAAGGCTCCCAAATAATTTAAAACATAAAATACTATATTAAAAATATTAAGATAAGTACATCAAAAGTAAGTAAGAAAAATTCAATTGGGTTCAGTATTCATGTACCTGATCAGGTTGAAGTAGATCAAATATTTATCTATACTGACTAACTACATGTGTAGCTAACTTAGTTACAAAAAATTGATCTCTCCACCTATATTATTAAATTAATATTTTAGATTTTAAATTAGCTATATCAGTCATATAAAAATATTTGTTAGACTAAATTAAATTAACATATTGAGAACTGTAGGCTAATCCAGCTAATTGAGCATCATTGACATGTTAGAGTTGTGGAGCTATTGTTGGAAAATGTTTCCAATCCCATAATTACATAAGTATCATAGACCCAACGATTTCACGAACGTCGGGTTTTGTTGCTTTGCATAGCTATTTATACAGTCATGCCAAACACACTCCACCCTAAGAATATTGTCTCGCTTCATAGAGGTTGGCTAACAATGGCAAGAATATCAAGTGCATGAAGTGACTTTATTTGTCAGAAAACAGATTTCCACCCATCATCTATAGTATCTATGCTTGCTTATATCTCATGACAGCTTTTGAGTCTGCATCACGAAATTGTGTCTCTAACCACCCATCATCTATAGTATCTATGCTTGCTTATATCTATAGTATCTAAACTTAATCTTGATCCTCTAATTTTATCAGCAAGTGGGGTCACATCGAGTAGGATTTAACAAATATTTAGTCAATCATCATGCATTACTCTAGTAACATGCTCGCTGTCAACAGGTAACCCAAACAACTTTTATGTTCTGTAAGGTGATAGTGCACTCTTCAGCGGCACATGAAATGTATGCGTCTCTGGCCTCCTTCTCAATCAGTGCAATGATGAGATGTCAATCTAACTAAATGAATTCCCATTTGGCCACTCCACAAAATTTAGATGTACGAAGTAGTGGTAGTATTCTTCGATGGAGTGGGATAGTGAAATGAACAACCGTCTCTCGACTTTTATAACTGGTGATTGATGAATAGGTTGATTGTATAAAACGTCAATATAAATCGGTCTTGGGTTTAAAGGCATTATCTAAAAGAAAAAATTATTTATTTCTCGAGTAAAACATACAAATAATGTAGAGCTTAATAAATTATAATAAAAATATCAATTACATAATAAGAATATTATTTATACAAGAAAAAAATCAATTACACAATAAAAGTATTAATTATAGGATAAAAATATTAACAATAAAAATCTCTGACTGTCTGGGGCCAGTCTTTGTAACGAAAGACACTTCCTTCGGTTGTGATCCAATAATCTTTGTGCAGTACAGGTTGAAATTGAGGAGAGTAGCATGCCTCGTACATTGACAGTTTATAATAGTCTTTAATGAAATCCTCATAGTTCATGTTGAGTGCCATAAAATGCGAGCATGGAATGCCAAACGCTTGCCAGTGGTTACATGAACAGTACTGTCAGACCCATATAGCCTCAGTATTTGAAAATTTCATTCTTTAGCATCGAGGTTATGACGTCCAACTTTCACATGAAATAGGCCTTCATATTGATCATATGACCGCACTTCATGTTTACTAGATTTTGCAGCTCATTTCAACAAAATTTTCGTGTGTGTACCTGAATATTTATCACTTAGTATTACAAATATATTCAAAATGAATTGTTGATTACTAAAAAAGCAACTCTTATTTCTTCTCTTCTTTTTTCAAAATAGTTTATGCATTTGAAAAATGCTATTTAAGTGAGAGCATTTATCGACAACATTTGAGCTTCTTTGAGGACTCCATTGATGCACGTTGATAGATTTGTCGTCATCTACCTGTACTTGAAACCTTCATCATGTGCTTGAGTATATTTCTCAATACCAATGTTGTCAAATGAACTAATACAACTCGAATTTATTCCTTTGATGTCCTCAATGACTTTATTTAACTTTTGAATTTAGAATTTACATCTAGCACGATAAACATAATTCCTTAATATATTGAATTTGTTTTTTTTTTTATTGAAGTTGCTGACAATATGTCATAAACATAATGGATGGTGACATTTTGGTCCCATCCAACCATTTTTTGGATTGTTCATTGCTGAGATAATGCCAACGTGTCGATCCAAAATTAAACACACCTTTTCGTGTGTAAAAATTTTTCTCAAATGTTTCAAAACCATTCCCATGAGCCCACAGACTCCTCATCTACAACAGCAAATGCAAGAGGAAGAAGATGCCCATTAGAATCAACTGATGTAGTAATTAGTAACTTTCCTCGATATTTTTCATACAAGTGGGTATAGCCTATTCATTACAACAAATATATCTTTTAATAGCATTTGAGCATATCCTTTCTATTAATAGCATCTGAGCATAGCCTATTCACTTTGGGGGTTCGTCTGATTTGGGAGCTAGGAACTTAGCTACACAAGATGGAATTCACTTCTTCCCCGAAGCAGGGGTAAGGAGATAGATTGCTACCTTAAGGGTTGATCCTGGGGCTTGAACGATGTGGCATTACACACTTTCTCATGGACCGAGAGGTGTCCACACATAGTAGGACTATGTTATATTGTTCATTTGAGGGATCAGTGGTACTTAAGAAGTTAGATGTAACTACAGGAGCAAAACGGTAAATTGGCCCAACTGTACTTACGAGCATCTGTGAAGGGTTATCGTACTATTGATTGGTTATATATGATGGACACATAAATATATCTGTGGTAAGAAGAATTCAGTTGTTGGTCTTTAGTGGAATACCTTGCAATTAACGGATGGTGGATCTCGTGGCTAAAAAGTTTAGTTAGCTATTCACGTACCGTTGGAGCTTCGACCCATAGGTCCATAAGGTCTCCTTGGTAGCTCAATGGATTCAAGTTGAGAATTAGTTTTTGGGTCAGTTTAAAATGTACAAATTGACAAGAGAGAGTTCGATTATATACGATATGATTGAACTGGTTAATTATATTTGATATGATTAACTTTATGTATGAGATACATTAATTGAAGGAAATTGGATATAAATATGATTTATATCTAGTGGAGGAGAAAACACTATGGTTTATATGTGATATTAAACTATAGGCTAATAAATGTAATATGATTATATTTATTATTTTAATTAGACAATTATGGGATAATTGGCCACCGTTTTCTCCGTAACCCTATGATAGTGAGAGGTTTCAATCAGTTTTCGTAACTGAAGAATAAAATGAAAATCGTTTTCATTTTGCAAGACATCAGCTAATTCACTCAAGTGAAGTGTATACTGCCTATCGCTTAGCTAACCGAGAGACTACGCGATAGCTCGAAGTTACTACACGATCGTATACACGTGCACCTCTTACTAAACGATCGCATAAGTTTTTCTAAACGATCATCTAGCACCGAGCGTATACTAAACAATCGTATAGACGATCATAACCTATTTCCTAAACGATCGTATACCTTTGTCTAAACGATCAAGCATCAGTCTATACGATAGACCTGCCTTCTCCCACTTCCTTGATCGTTGTATACGATCTTCATATCCTCCTCCCCTCTACGAAATCCCAACAGAGCCCACTCTTTGGATTCTCACACAGAGAATACTAAAGGTTCCAAGTGGTAGTGTCATCCCTACATTTCTTTTCGTGTGGAGGCCTTCGTGAGTAAACGACCGATGGTGTTGGTGAACGGCTGCGTAGACGTTCCAGTGAGAGCGAAAGGAGCCATTCCATGGAGAGAGCGAGATTTCGGTGAAGAAAAGTTCTTTAACTGGTACGTATCTCTTGTTGAGGTTTGTGCCCTAAAGTCTCATGCCTGTAGTTTGTAAACAACTTTGTACGGACACTTATGGTGTATAATATAAATGATATTTACTTTACTACTTGACTTTACACATTTAGATGTTTTTTATTTTACCACAAACCAATAAACTTAATATCCCTGATTGTCTTTATGTAACTTAAGCATGTATGTAATGACATACAAGTGGATCATGTCTTAAGTGACAACCAAAATGGTCTGTAGTATATGATATAGGAGGGAAACCTTATCCTGGTAACACTACGACGCGGCCCGCTTTGTGAAATAGTTAAAAGTGTTGTGACTTGTCACAGATGGTCTGATCCTGATCATTCGTTTAGGAGACATGCGAGTAGGGGAATTCTATACAAAGAGTTTGTATAAGACTTGACCTCGAAGTGTTAACGTCTCGTCATATAACTCCGTTCATGACTGAGACTTCACTTCACTAGGATGACCATAGGTTGAAGGAACTCTTATTCAAGATTACCTACAAGCGAAAGTAGATCTTTCCAATTCATTGTGACAGAATTACCACATATACATTCAAACATACTAATATGCATTCATAATGCTAAAGAGATCAAGAGATCATACCAGATGAAGATTTCTTCTTTACATCGAGTCTAAAACCCAACCGTCTACCTCGAACAATCACCACTCGAACAGAAGGAAACAGAGATGACACCACCACTCAGAGTACTCAGTATTCTTGGAGTGAGAATCCAAAGTATGGGCTTTGTTCAGATTTGGTAGAGGGAACGAGGAAGAGAGACCGTACACAACGATCAAGCAAGTGGGAGATGAGGTCATCTATCACATAGACAAGATGCTTGATCATTTAGGTGAAGTATACGATCGTGTAGGAAAAAGTAAGCGATCGTCTAAACGATCGTGTAGGGAAGGGTAAGCGATCGTGTAGGAAAAGGGTGGGCGATCGTCTAAACGATCGTGTAGGAAAAACTAAGTGATCGTCTATACGATCGTTTAGTAAATATCGGGAGCTAAACGATTGCTTAGGAAAAGGTAAATGATCGTTTAGTTAATAGCGCGCAAAGGTGTAGTCGGTAAGCAATCGCTTAGCAATATCGTATATGTAAGCGATCGTGCAGGCACTATCGTATAGGAATTGATTTTCTAAGCGATGACACTCTCTTTAACACAATGTTCACACATTACATGCTTAACACACTGTCAGCTATTTATGCATCTCAAAGTGATCTTTCAATACACTCATCTGTTATTAGAACAGAATAGACATCGTCCCATTTCCTTTATAATCGTCTAATGATTGTGATCTCATCATATTCATAACATATAAATTAATATCATATATTAATTATAATATTTTCCTCTACTAGATATAAATCATATTTATATATAATTTTCTCCAAATTAATGTATCTCATACATAAAGTTAATTTTATCATATTTAATTAACTCATTCATTATATCATATATAATCGAACTCCCTCTTGTCAATTTGAACATTTCAAAATGACCCAAAAACTGACTCTCAACTTGTATCCAAGCTATCAAGGGGACCTTATGAACCTATGGCTCGAAGCTCCAACAGTACGTGAATAGTTGAATAAACACTTTAGTCACGATATCCACCATCCGTTAACTACCAGACATTCCACTAAAGACCGACAGTTGAACTCTACTTGCCATAGATATATTTCTATGACCATTGGATATAACCAATCATATATTTCTATGACCATTGGATATAACCAATCATCAGTATGATGATCCTTCACATATGCTCGTAAGTACAGTTGACCAATTTACTTTTTTGCCCTTGTAGTTACCTCTTACTCTTTAAGTACCACTAATCCTTCTATTGAACAATACAACATAGTCCTACTATGTGTGAACACCTCTCGGGTCATGAGAAGGTGCGTGGCGCCACATCATTCAAGCCTCAGGATCAGCCTTTAAGAGAGCAATCTATCTACTTACCCCTAATTTGGGGAAGAAGTGAACTTCATCTTATGAAGCTGAGTTCCCAACTCCCAAATGAGAAGAATCCCCAAAATGGTAGGTTTGAGTCGGCACTCTGGTCACTCGCACCCATACAAATCAAAGGACCGCCCACAATGGCAGGAGCTCCCAACTCACTCAGGATTGAGGTTCCATCCAACCATTTTTTGGATTGTTCATTGCTGAGATAATGCCAATGTGTCGATCCAAAATTAAACACACCTTTTCGTGTGTAAAAATTTTTCTCAAATGTTTCAAAACCATTCCCATGAGCCCACAGACTCCTCATCTACAACAAGGAAGAAGATGCCCATTAGAATCAACTGATGTAGTAATTAGTAACTTTCCTCGATATTTTTCATACAAGTGGGTATAGCCTATTCACTACAACAAATATATCTTTTAATAGCATTTGAGCATATCCTTTTTATTAATAGCATTTGAGCATAGCCTATTCACTTTAGGGATTCGTCTGATTTAGAAGCTGGGAACTCAACTACACATGATGGAATTCATTACTTCCCCGAAGCAGGGGTAAGTAGATAGATTGCTCCCTTAAAGGCCGATCCTAGGGCTTCAACGATGTTGCGCCATGCACCTTCTCATGGCCCGAGAGGTGTCCACACATAGTAGGACTATGTTGTATTGTTCATTAGATGGATCAGTGGTATTTAAGGAGTTAGATGTAACTACAGGGGCAAAACGTTAAATTGGCCAACTGTACTCACGAGCATCTGTGAAGGGTTATCATACTGTTGATTGGTTATATTTAATGGACACAGAAATATATGTGTGGTAAGAAGAGTTCAGTTGTTGGTCTTTAGTGGAATGTCTGGCAGTTAACGGATGGTGGATCTCGTGGCTAAAGAGTTTAGTCAGCTATTGACGTACCGTTGGAGCTTCGTGTCATAGGTCCATATAGTCCCCTTGGTAGCTCAATGGATTCAAGTTAAGAATCAATTTTTAGGTCAGTTTAAAATGTTCAAATTGAAAGGAGGGAGTTCGATTATATATAATATGATTGAACTTGTTAATTATATTTGATATGATTGACTTTATGTATGAGATACATTAATTGGAGAAAATTAGATATAAATATGATTTATATCTAGTGGTGGAGAAAACATTATGGTTTATATGTGATATTAAACTATGGGCTAATAAATATAATATGATTATATTTATTATTTTAATTGGACAATTATGGGATAATTGGCCACCATTTTCTCTGTAATCGTGTGATAATGGGAAGTTTCAATTAGTTTTCGTAACTGAAGAATAAAATGAAAATCGTTTTCATTTTGCAAGACATCAGGTAATTCACTCAAGTGAAGTGTATACTGCCTATCGCTTAGCTAACCGAGAGACTGTGCGATAGCTCAAAGTTACTACACGATCGTATACACGCGCGCCTCTTACTAAACGATCGCTTAAGTTTTTCTAAACGATCGTCTAGCGTCGAGCGTTTACTAAACAATCTTATAGACTATCATAGCCACGATCGTATACCATCGTCTAAACGATCAAGCACCGGTCTATACAAAAGACTTGCCTTCTCCCACTTGCTTGATCATTGTATACGATTTTCATATCCTTCTCCCCTCTACCAAATCCCAACAGAGCCCACTCTTTGGATTCTCACACCGAGAATACTGAGGGTTCCAAGTGGTGGTGTCATCCCTATCTTTCTGTTCGTGTGGAGGCCGTTTGTGAGTAGACGACTAGTAGTGTTGGTGAACGAGTGTGTAGACATTCCAGCGAGAGCGAGAGGAGCCTACCCTTGGAGAGAGCGAGATTTCGGTGAAGAAAAGTTCTTCAACTGGTACGTATCTCTTCTCTTTGTTGTTAATTGTTCTAAGCATGTCAGTAATTTTGTAGTATGATGTATATTTGTCCGTTTGAATGTAAATGTGGTAATTCTGTCACAATGTCTTTGGAAATATCTGCTTTCGCTTAGAGGTACTCTTGTATAAGAGTTCCTTCGAAAGTAAGTAGAGAAATTGTTCCAGGTTGATTCCGGGTCTTGAACAATGTGGCCAAATAAAGGAGTTCCCACTTTCAAATTCTATAAAACCCCCCAATTACTCTTTATTCGAGTTCTCAATTAAGACCAAATAACATTTCATTGATTCTTTTGGTTTTTTATTTCAATTTTTTTAGTTCTTTATTCAAGAAAAGAAATGTAAAATTTTTTAGTACACACTCTCTCCTAGTTCGAGAGGGGTTTGGTCATGGTTGGATTATGACTTATTGTTCATTAGAGGAATTAGTGGTACTTAAGGAGTTAGATGTAACTACAGGGGCAAAACGATAATTTTGGCTTAGTAATACTTACGAGTAATTTGTGAAGGGTCAAATGTACCGTTGATTGGTTATATCCAATGGACACATAAATATATCTGTAGTGCAAAGAGTGCAGCTGTCGGTCTTTAGTAGAGTAACGAAAGTTAATGGAAATTGGTTAATTTAATTAAAGAGTTTAATTAATTAGCCAAGTACCATTGGAGCTTCAATCTATAGGTCCATAAGATCCCCTCGGTAACTCAACTGGGATTAATGAGAATTAAATTAATTTTGGATTGATTTGAATAGTTCAAATTAACTAAGGGGATTAATTATATATGATATAATTAATATAAATTAAGTATATGTGATATATGTATTTGATATATTATAATATAAAGTTTTATTTGAGAGGAAATAATTGTTTGAATATGATTCTAATATTAAATTATATGAATGTGATTCATATTAAATATTATAGGTTAAATGAGAGAAAAATAATCTATTGGTTATATTATATATGATATAATATAAACTATAAGTTATGTGTTATCTTTGATATAACATAAGGTTTGTTATATATATTTGTTAAGGTGTATGCTCTAAAGCTTCGTAATTCTATGTTATTTGAATTAGTGGTTGATTAATTTTATATTACTTGTGCAATAATCCATTAACCTAAGATCCATGGTTATCTAATATAACTTAAACATATATGTTGAGACATACAAGTGGATCATGTTTAAGTGATAACCTAAATGGTTTGTAGTATATGGATAAGGTTGGGTGCTTTATCCTAGTAACACTATTGATACGGCTCACTTTGTAGTTGTTACAATTGTTATAAAGTACTACAAATGATCTGATCCTGATCATTCTTGTGAAGATATGTGAGTGGAGGTATCTTATACAAAAGAGTTTGCATAAAGGCCGGACCACGAAATGTTAAGTCTCTCTTTATAATGTCTTTTCTAGAAGACACTTATATTTCACCAGGATGACCATACGTGACTTGACCTTAAACCTGAGTGAGTTGTGAACTTCTGCCTATGAGGGCGATCCTTTGATTTGTATGGGTGAGAGTGGTCAGATTCGCCGACTCAATAAGCTTACCATTTTGGAGATTTTTCTGATTGGGGAGCTAGGAACACATCTACATAAGAAGGAATTCACCCTTTCCTTACAGTTAGGGTAAACAAATAAATTTCTCCCTTAAGGGCTAATTCCGGGAGTTGAACAATGAGACGCCTCACCCTTTCCTGGCTTGAGATGGGTTCAGTCATAGTTGGACTATGATTAATTGTTCATTAGAGGGATAATAGTACTTAAGAAGTTAGATGTAACTACATGGGTAAAACGGTAATTTGACCCAGGTGTACTTACGAGCAATTTGTAAAGGGTTAACGTACTGTTGATTGGTGGTGTCCGTTTTTACGAGCAAATTGTTCCCATCCTTGAAAATAATGGGGAAGACCCCTCAATGGTGTCCGTTCCTATGTTCGTGGACATCAAGTTCGTAAGATCACGAGAAGACAATGCGTTATGGAGAGGAACGTGAAGAATAGATCTTCAACGGGCATGTGATATCTTAACCCTTCTTCTTCTATAGTAGAAAACATGTTTAATTAGTTTTGTTTATCCTGTGTTTCCGTTCTCTAATTATTGTTCTGTAAAATTAAAATTGGGATACAATTTCTTCCGTTGTGGGGAATTTCAATCCTTTCAATATTAAAGTAGTTTATATATATATATATACACACACACACACACAATATACTAAATTCATTTTTAATTTAATATTAAATAATGGGGAAGAAGTTATTCTAACTCCCCCAACCCACTTCTCTTATTTAAAACATGTTAGAGGCAAAGAGAATATCTCTTTTCTTCTTCACAAAAGTGGTTCGCCTTACATTTTGACACAGAAAGAACTCTCTACAAACTCTCCTCTCAAAAAACCAAAAATCCCTCTCTTTCAAATTAAAACGAAACCCACCCCTCTCACCGATTCTCACCTTCCAAGAATATAGAGGTAATTTGTTAGTGATGTCCTATTGCATAGTACGTGGTCTTCAAGGAAGAGTACCGTTCGTTGTGTTTGTACAGTGCGTAGGGGAGGAATCGTGAAGATTTTATCTTCAAGGATAAGTAAAAGACTCTCCCTTTGTTTCTCTCTTTGTACTATATAAAAGCATGCTATTGGATTGAATGGTTACCGCATATAAATTTTTGTCTTCTCTGATTTATTGTTGTTCTGTAAAATTAAATTAAGAGATAAGATGCATATCATGCTTCCGCTAGGTCTTCCAAACCTTCACTAAGGATTCCTCATGATGAGTTGTCTCTAAAATTTTTTCTTACATAAGATGACTTAATGCAACAAACTGTGTCGCTCTTGCAAGTCAAGGATTCACTTTTTAACAAAATATTTGTTGTTGTTATCTTTGCTTGTATCTCCTTTTAAGTTTGTATTGTTTGTTGTTCTTGGTTTTTGATGCAATAAGGAAGAACTCATCTGACTCGACGATGCATAGGAAAATTGATAAGACAATGAAAGCTGCAAAAAGTAGACTACCTCAGTTTGATCTTACACGCAAGGTTGATTGCTTAAGCTAATTACATTGCAATTTGATGTTGTCTCTATGCTAAACTTGCATTGAAAATGAATTTTAGGCTATCTGATTTTGACCTTGACACAAATTACTTATTCAATTATGGATTCGAAAGTCTTTGTTCTATGTCATTCATATGTTCTGCTATGTAGTATTAGTTTTTTGGTTCTATGTCATTCATATGCTCTACTATGTAGTATTAGGTTTTTGGTTCAACTCTTTTTTTATCGTTTAGTGTTGTACTAATACTGATAAAAGCTCTCAAGATTTTTTATTAATGCATTGAAATATTCCTTTTATGTCAAGTATAAATTATTATAGCAATTATAGACTTCAAACTAAGTTGCTCATTTTCACAACTAGACATTCTTACACTTCTCATCTCGGCCCCCCTGCCTGACTTGGCCGAAGATGTCCTCAAGGATACATTCATAAATGGGCTGGAACCAACGTTGAGAGCTGAGGTTATCAGTAGAAAGTCGAACACCTTGGAAGAATGTATGCACGAAGCCCAGTTGGTGAGCGACAGAAACATGGCCCTGAATTGGACGGATCAACAGTTTATTCCAAAATCGATCTAGGTCGGGTTACCACCAAATCCGAATGAACGAGAGGGACATTGAAAAGACAGCTTTCAGGACTCATGAAGGCCACTATGACTTCCTAGTGATGCCCTTCGGTCTCACAAATGCACCGGTCACCTTCCAATTGCTTATGAACCTTGTATTTCAACCATTCCTTCGTAGATTTGTCCTAGTTTTCATTGACGACATCCTAGTGTACAGCCCGGACATATGGACTCATGAGACACATTTGGGAATTGTATTCAACGTCCTTCATGATCATAGGCTGTATGAAAATTAAAAAAAATGCACATTCTGCCAAACCAGGGTCAAATATTTAGGCCATTGGATATCAACCCGAGGGATGGAAATGAATGATGGGAAGACCATGGTGATGAGAGAATGGCCCCGACCACAAAATGTATCCGAACTGGGGGGGATTCCTAGGGCTCACAGGGTATTATAGGAGATTTGTTCAAGGATATGGAAGCATTGCAGCCCCCCTTACTAGGATCCTTCAGAAGAATTCGTTCAAGTGGGATGAGGAAGCCACTCAGGCATTTGAAAAGCTGAAACAAGCCAAGGTGACAGCCCCGATATTGGCTCTCTCTGACTTCTCCAAGAACTTTGTGATAGAAACCGATGCTTCAAGATTTTGGTTAGGAGCTGTGTTATCGCAAGAATCAAAACCTATAGCCTACTTCAGTTAGAAACTATCAGCAAGGGCTCAAGCCAAGTCCATATATGAGAAGGAATTGATGGTTATAGTCCTAGTCGTAAAGAAATGGAGGCATTACCTGCTGGGGAGTAAATTCACGGTGATATCAGACCAAAAAGCTTTAAAATTTCTTATGGAACAACGAGAAGTACAACCCCAATTCCAACTATAGTAGTTTACTTTTTATATATATAATAATAAACATAATAATAATAATAATAAGGCTGAAAAATAAAATTGTTGCTGCTAACCCCATAGTTCCTCTGGCACCAAAAAGTGGAAGAAGAAGAAAGGGGGGAAACGAGAAGGCTAACCCCATAGTTGCTGCTCATAGGGGTAGAAAACTCATTAAGGCTGAAAAATAAAATTGTTGCTGCTAACCCCATAGTTCCTCTGGCACCAAAAAGTGGAAGAAGAAGAAAGGGGGGAAACGAGAAGGCTAACCCCATAGTTGCTGCTCATAGGGGTAGAAAACTCATTAAGGCTGAAAAATAAAATTGTTTCCATTGCAACAAAGATGGTCATTGGAAAAGGAATTGCCCCAAATATTTGGCAGAAAAGAAGAAGACTAAATAAGGTAAATATGATTTACTTGTATCGGAAACCTATTTAGTGGAAAATGATGATTCTTCCTGGATTATTGACTTTGGGGCCACTAACCATGTTTGTTCTTCATTTCAGGGCATTAGTCCTTGGTGGAAACTAGATGCTGGTGAGATGACGATGTGGGTTGGAATCGGGCACGTCGTTTCAGTTGTGGCAGTGGGAGCTCTCCGGTTGACTTTACAGAATAGATTTCTTATTTTAAAAGATGTATATGTAGTACCTGATTTAAAAAGGAACTTAATTTCTATAAAGTGTTTGCTTGAACAATCTTATAATATGACATTTCTTTTTAATAAAGCGTTTATTTCTAAGAATGGTGTTGATATTTGTTCTACAAAACTTGAAAATAGTCTTTATGTGCTAAGACCGTTAGCAACTAATGCCCTCCATAACACTAAATTGTTTAAGACTGCAATAACTCAACATCAAAGACTTCTCCTAAAGAAAATGCCCAACTTTGGCACCTAAGACTAGGACACATCAAACTAAATAGGATTGAGAGGTTGGTGAAAGGAATAGACTTCTAAATGAGTTAAAAGAAAATTCTTTACCTGTGTGTGAGTCATGCCTTAAAGGCAAGATGGCTACGAAACCTTTTACTGGAAAGAGTCACAAGGCCAAATACCTTTAGAGCTAGTACATTCAGACCTCTATGGTCCGATGAATGTAAAAGCAAAGGGAGGTTATCAATAATTCATCACTTTTACTGATGATTATTCAAGATATGGGTACGTTTTTTTAATGCAACATAAGTCTGAATCTTTTGAAAAGTTCAAAGAATTCAAGGCTAAAGTTGAAAATGCATTAAATAGAACAATTAAAACATTTTGATCTGATCAAGGTGGAGAGTTTATGGATTTAACATTCCAGAACTATTTGATAGAACATGGAATAATATCCCAACTCTCAGCACCTGGTACACCTCAGCAAAATTGTGTATCAAAAAGGAGAAATCAAACCCTGTTGGACATGGTTCGGTCTATGATGAGTTACACTTCCTTATCTGACTCGTTTTGGGATTATGCAGTAGAGACTGCAACGTACATCTTAAACTGCGTTCCTTCCAAGAGTGTTGCTAGAACACCTTTGGAGTTATGGAATGACCGTAAATCTAGTTTAAATCATTTCAGAATCTGTGGTTACCCAGTACATGTGCCTGAGGCTAATCTTAAGAAATTGGAACCACGTTCAAAATTTTCCCTATTCGTAGGCTACCCTAAAGGAATGAAAGGTGGTTACTTCTTTGATCCTAAAGAAAAAAAAAGTTTTTGTATCGACAAATGCTACCTTTCTTGAAGAAGACCACACAAGGGAGCACAAGCCCATAGGTAAGATTGTGTTGAATGAAATTTTCAAAGAAACTACTAAATCTTCAACAAGAGTTGTTGAAGAACCTAGTACCTCAACGAGAGTTGTTCAAGTAGGTTCATCTAGTAGGTCAAATTCACCTCAAATGTTGAGGGAACCTTGACGTATCCAGAGGGTTACGAACCCACCTATTCGCTATATGAGTTTAACAGAAATCCTAGCTATGGTAGTTGATCGCAAAGTTGAGGATCCATTGTCTTACAATATGGAAATGGAGGATATTATTGACAAAGATGGATGGATCAAAGCAATGGATCTTGAAATGGATACTATGTACTTTAATTTCGTATGAGATCTTGTAGATCAACCTTATAGGGTTAAACCTATAGGTTGTAAATGAATCTACAAGAGGAAACGGGGTGTTGATGGGAAGGTGTAGACCTTCAAGGCTAGATTGGTGGCAAAGGGTTATCCCCAGGTAGAGGGAGTTGACTATGAGGAGACTTTATCACCTGTGCCATGCTTAAGTCTATCTGAATCCTCCTGTCCATTGCCTCATATTATGACTATGAGATTTGGCAAATGGATGTGAAGACTACTTTTCTTAATGGCAATCTTAAGGAGACCATTTACATGGTGCAGCCCGAGGGATTCATAACCCAAGGTCAAGAGCAAAAGGTTTGCAAGCTTAATCAGTCCATTTATGGACTGAAGCAAGCTTCTCAATCTCGGAATATAAGGTTTGGTACTGCGATTAAATCTTATGGCTTTAATCAAAACGTTGAGCCTTGTGTATACAAGAAGATCAACAATTCAGTAGTTTTTCTAGTGTTATATGTAGATGAGATCCTACTCATTGGGAATGATGTAGGTTTACTGACTACAGTTAAGAACTGGCTAGCGACCCAATTTCAAATGAAAGATTTGGGAGAGGCTCAGTTTGTTCTGGGTATTCAGATCATTAGATATCGAAAGAACAAAATGCTAGCTTTGTCTCAGGTATCGTATATTGACAAGATGCTTGTCAAATATTCGATGCAGAACTCCAAAAGGGGAAAGCCAACCTTTCAGACACGAATTTACATTGTCTAAAGAACAGTGTCCTAAGACACCTCAAGAGGTTGAGGAGATGAGACGGATCCCCTATGCATCTGTTGTGGGTTGCTTGATATATGCGATGTTATGTATTAGACCTGACATCTTCTATGTAGTAGGGATAGTCAATAGATATCAATCTAATCCAGGATTAGATCACTAGACCGTCGTTAAAAATATCCTCAAGTATCTACGGAGAACGAAGGACTATATGCTCGTGTATGGTTCTAAGGATTTTATCCTTATGGGATACACTGACTCTGATTTTCAAACTGATAAGAATTCTAGGAAATCCACATCAGGATCGGTGTTTACGCTTAACAGAGGGGCATTAGTATGGCAAAGCACCAAGCAAGGGTGCATCACTGACTCCACCATGGAGGCTAAGTATGTAACAGCTTATGAAGCTACTAAGGAAGTTGTTTGGCTTAGGAAATTCTTGACAGATCTGGAAGTTGTTCCAGACATGTCAAAGCCCATCACACTTTATTATGATAATAGTGGTGTTGTGGCTAATTCCCGAGAGTCTAGGAGTCACAAGCGCAGCAAGCATATAGAGTGGAAGTATCATCTCATCCAATAGATTGTGCATCGAGGGCACGTGATTGTCACGCAGATAGCTTCGGAGCATAATGTTGCTGATTCATTTACAAAGGCCCTCACGGCTAAAGTGTTTGAGGGTCACCTGCAGAGTATGAGTCTATAGGACAAACCACGTCTAGACTAGGGCAAGTGGGAGATTTGTACTGGGCTCGTGTTATGCCCTAGTTTATTATTTGTGTACTTTGTATTTTGACTATGTTGTACACCCCATTAGTTTTAGGTCAAGTGGGAGATTGTTACAATTGATGCCCTAAATCTCGTAAGGTCCTATAGTTTATAAACATTATTAAACAAACTCATTGTGTTTTTAATCAAATATATGATATTGTATTCAAATTCATTGTCTAAAATATATGATATTTTAGTTGCATTAACCACAAACCAATAAACTAACATCCAAGGTTACCTTTGAACTTAAACATGTATGTAGAGACATACGAGTAGATCATATTTAAGTGATAATCTAAATGGTCTGTAATAGATGGATAAGGTTGGGTACCTTATCCTAGTGACACTATGAGTATGACCCGCTTTGTAGGTGTTACAATTGTTGTAAAGTGCTACAAATGATCTTATCCTGATCATTCATGTATAGACATGTGACCGGAAAAATTCTATACAAAGGAGTTTTATAAGTCCGGACCACGAAATGTTTAGTCTTATTACAACATCGTACATAATAGAGACTTACATTTCACCAGGATGACCATAGGTAACATGACCTGAATCCTGAGTGAGTTGTGAACTGAGCCTATGAAAGCGATCCTTTGATTTGTATGGGTGAGAGTGGCCAGAATGTCGACTCAACAAGCCTATCATTTTGGGGATTCGTCTAATTGGGGAGCTGGAAACACAGCTACACAAGATGGAATTCACTCCTTCTCCGAGGTAGGGGTAAGTAGATAAATTGCTCCCTTAAGGGATGATTTCGGGTCTTGAACAATGTAGCGCCATACCCTTTCCTGGCCCGAGAGGGGTTTAGTCATAGATAGACTATGATCTATTGTTCATTAAAGGGATCAATGGTACTTAAGGAGTTAGATGTAACTACAGGGGCAAAACAGTATTTTTGGCCTAGCTGTACTTACGAGCAATTTGTGAAGGGTCATTGTACTGTTGATTGGTTATATCCAATGGACACAGAAATATATCTGTAGTGCGAGAGTGCAGTTGTCGGTTTTTAGTGGAGTGCCCAACAGTTAACGGATGGTGAATAAGTTAATTAAAGAGTTTAATTAATTATTCATGTACCGTTGGAGCTTCAAGTTACAGGTCCATGAGGTCCCCTTGGTAGCTCAATAGGATTAATTGAGAATCAGTTTTTGGATTAATTTGAATTGTTCAAATTAATAGAGGGATTTAATTATATATGATATAATTAAATTGTTTTAATTATATGTGATATAATTATTATAATGTATTGGATACATTATAACTTTAGTGTGAGGAAATAAATATTTGAATAAGATTTAAATATAGTTTCTATCAATTGGATTCATAGTTGTTAAATTTAATATAAATATGATTTATATTAAATGTCATATAAGAGAGAAAATAAACTATAGTTTATATTGTATGTGATACAATATTAAAACTATAGGTTATATGTTATATTTGATATAACATATAATTTAATATATATATATATATATATATATATATATATAATATGATAAGTTAGTTATTATATTTATATCTATATTAATTATTATTTTAATAATAAACGGAGCGAGTTACGACTCCCTTTCCCTTCTTTTCTCTCCATCCACGTAAGTGGGTGGTTGTTATTTTTAGCATGTAGAAAAAGAAAAAGTTTCATCTTCTTTGCTAGTCGATTGATTGTGAGAAAAAAGAAGAGACAAAAAGAGTTATGCGTTTGTGGAATTGTTGTTGAACAATCTCCAAATCTCTTTTCTCCTCTCTACACAAAATTCTCTTAATCCAAAATAGCTAGAGCCCATAACTCCTGGGTTCTCACCCTGAGAATACCGAGAAAACCATTGTAGTCGTGTTCTTACTTGTTCGAAGTTTTCTTGAAGAAAGTCTTCAAGGGGTTCATACCTGTTCGAGGGAATCTTGAAGAAAGGTCTTCAAATGTGAGGTTTCTAAAACCTATTTTTAAGCATGTTGTAATTTATATATAAATGCTTATCTTGTTTCTTGTTTTACTGTAAAATTTACATTCAACAAAAAATGGAATTTGGGTCATTCTTGCTTCCGCTTACGGTTCCCTCCATTTTTGGAATCCTTCGGATTAAACCTTAGAATAGTGTGATGAGAAATTTGAAACGATCAAATTTGATATAAAGAAATTATAATTATATGTGATATAATTAAACGTTTAATTTGATAATTAAATGAAATTGGAGAGGTGAAAAATATTTAAATATGATTTAAATATTAAATACATGAATAGGGATTCATGATTGTGGAATTAGTGGTTTAATAATTTATTATTTGATATTAAATTATTTTAATTAATTATTTGAATTAATTTTATTTAAAATCATTTTAAAAATAATTTTATTTTATTGAAAATTAAATAAGTGAATTAATTTTAAAATAAAACATTTTGATTCTATGAAAATCATTTTTAAAATTGGAAATTTTGAGATAGTGGCATAATCCCATTTTTCCACCTATTTCCATTTAATGCATGAATTGTTGGTGTCAATCTCTCATGAAATTAAAGTTGCATGTTGTTTTTGATAAAAAGAAAATTGAATTTTCTGAGAATTGATTAATGCAACTTGAGTTTTGGAGAGAACAGCTCTCTTTCTCGCTCTAAGAACAAAATTTCTGCCATTCTCCAAAATTTCCTAAAAATTCACTCTCGTTTTGAATCCCACAATCCAATCTAAGACCAAAGGATAGTAGGGAAGACATTTGTGTTGTAATGACCCAACCCCCTAGGACTTAAGTTAGGCCGTTACTAAATACATGCATGCATGGAACTCAAAACGACACTTGGTTATGGCGAAATAAGTGCTAATTAAATAAGGTAAGTTCAAAAGACTTTCATTAAATTCAAATACTAAATCAATAGTATGTACCCATAAATCATAAAGGATAGTAAATAAGTCTGAAAAATGATTCTTAACCGTAAGTTTTAAACATCAAAACTAAAAGTTAAGAGAAACATGAAAAGAACTCTAAATTTCATGATGCGGAAGCGTAAAAACTAGTCCTAGTGGCTCGATCACAATTCCGCTTGTCCATCGTCGGTGCATCTCTACCCTTACCTGAAACAACAATATGAGAAAGAATGAGTATAAAATACTCAGTAAGTAACCCCACTACTGGGGTCAGGCTGGGCATGTATATCCTCTAGATACCCACATCTGTTGAAACATATAAACTGTTCTAGTCCTCATGGGACACATATACACATGAAATAAGAAAAAGGCTGAGTCCTATCCTACTGTAGTTAAGTATGCCCACTACCTCTGGTGAATCCCAAAGGAAACACAATCTCTTATATATGCATGGTTATGCATACACCTCTTTCATATACACCTAACCTACTGAGTATGTACCTCTTTCGTACATCTAGTTATGTATACACCTCTTTCGTATACACATAACCCACTAAATGTGTACCTCTTTCGTATACCTAGTTAAGCATACACCTCTTTCGTATACACCTAACCTACTAAGTATGTACCTCTTTCATACATCTAGTTATGTATACACCTCTTTCGTATACACATAACCCACTAAATGTGTACCTCTTTCGTACACCTAGTTAAGCATACACCTCTTTCGTATACACCTAACCTATTGAGTATATACCTCTTTCATACATCTAGTTATGTATACACCTCTTTTGTATACACATAACCCACTGAGTATGTACCTCTTTCGTACACCCCAGATCCTCTCTATAAATTAGGGATGCGTACCTCTTTCGTACACATGGTTAGCCATACATCTATTTCGTATACACATAACCCACTGAGTATTTACCTCTTTCGTACACCCCAGTACCCTCTAGGTATGTATCACTTTCATACACACTAGCCCTAGTACATCTCTTTCGTGTACTAGCGCCCTTGGACGTGCATCACTTTCATGCAGTCACATAGTCTGGAAAGGAAAAGAGTTTGCATCTAACTTCATATTACATATAACATTCACCTAATCATGAATCCTCTAAAATGTCCTGATCAAGGTCAGGTTAGTTAACCTCAACATACGTAATTAATCTAGTATTAATGGATCCACTCTAGTACATCACTTTCATGCACTAACTCATGTAACAATCAAACATTTGAAATTTCATAATACATCATATAACTTACACACTTTCATAATAAATCACATCAATAAGCACATCAACAAAATACTCCAACTTTCATCTAACTTTAAGACATTTCCATAGTAGTGTCGCTTAACTCATAATTTAGGGTCATGCCCAATCGTCCTTTTAATATATCTCATAAAATTCTAAATCATGCTCATACACTAACATGCTTCAAACATATTATCACATGCTCATATATCCTTTCTAAACAGTCCATTAAATCTCAGAACAGTCAGAATTATCCTTGTAACTAATCTTAAAATTCTCAAAATAAATCATAAATTTATCGCCCAACACAAAGGCGGTTCCAGTAGTAAGATTACTTACCTCTAATCGCAAACTCTAGAAACTAAAAGCTTAACCTCTTCCTGCCTAATAGAACCTTGAATCAAACAATCATGCAAAACAACTTTAATCCTTGTTGGTTGTTGTTCGAAATTTGGAGCCATTAAGAAGTGGGTAACTCAAATCTAAATCGCAAGCATTGTGGCCGTTGAAGTTGTATGTTGCGGCGTCAGAGGACATTGGTTGGAGATCATGGGCATTGTCTTTGTTCATTGGAAGGAGAAAACGAACAGATGGGAGGTGGGGTTTGACTTTTTATAAAAAAGAAAAAAAAAAAAGAACAACAATAATAATAATAAAACAAAAAAGAAAATAAATATAATTACATTTAATTCCTTTTCGTTTAATACTATTAAATTCCATTACATTTAATTCCTTTCCGTTTTACTATTAAATTTCTTTCTGTTTCAAAAGAAAATTAATTCCTGCCATTAATTTTCAAATTGAATAATTTCACGCCAACAATTAAATTCCCGCACTTACACTTGAAGTCCAAAATTCCAAAAATGACCTCCAACTAATAACAATCACTAAAATTTCAAATAATAAAGTTACTGAAATTACATTATTACTAAAAAAATGTGTGGGGTGTTACATGTGTGGCCTACAAGCTGTTGGTGAGGAGAAATTCATCTAGATTTGGAGTAATTTAGAGATATCTACAAAGGTTGTATTTTCAAAAACCCTACTTCTTTTTTGTTGACCTCACATGCTTGTTACCTAAAATTAATATAGTTAGAATGCTTAAGATCTTGATTAATTCTGCATGTTGAATGTCAACATCAACAATCAGAGACAGATTGAGGGAAGGCGAGAACTTGTATTTCTAGTATGTGGGTTATATCTGAATGTAGTGAATAGAACTTATATTGAATACATTTGCTTTTATATCATTATTGTAATTGATTGAATTGTTATGTCGTGAATGGAGAAATCCCTGGATCAAAGAATTTATAGGATTTAGAATTTCGATATAAATATAACTATATTCATAGTGTTTGTGTGCAAAAATATTTATTTTCTCTATTTAGACAACTTTATGATGCTCTTTCAGTTTCCAATGGTAAATTTATAGACTTCATTGCATGCTATTTTTCTCATGGAACATAGAACTCTTGTGATCGTTTCCATTTTTCAACTGGATCGACCCATAAGTTTAACTGTGCAGTCTGTGCCTTTAATGATCTTTTACCACTTAGGCAACACTTAGATACTATTGCAAGTTTATGGGAAAGGATAACTCTGGTTTTATTCATATTCTCTCTTCTATATATACAAAATGATAGAAACCATAATCATCTAAAGCACCAACATATCTGCAAGGATAGGATTATTAAAGTGAATGGAGATCTATGTATGTATATATAAATATACATGTGCATTCTCCTTCATCTTCTAACAAAGTTTTCATCGGTATGTAAATCTATTTATTATTTTATTTCTTTGTTTAAATAATTTTGCTTAACTTTTATTACTTAATAACTTTTTGTAGGTTGATGAAGCATCAATAATGCAAAACAATGTGTGGACCATAAACACAACTTGGCTTGGAGTTATTTGGATTTTTTATATTAACATACTTTGTAATTTAGAGAGTTTATGTTTTGTTTCATCTCCAAACATTTGTTACTCATTATTCTATTTTTTTTTATATACAATATGAATCTTGTATGAATGCTTAGACTATGTAGATTATAACTATTTTTTTATTTGACTTTTAATGTGTAGCAAGGTATAGAACACAATAATAGCAATATGAATATATATGAAAAACTATAAATGATGCAATTAGACTATGTGTATTATAACTATTTTTTTATTTGATTTTTAATGTGTAGCAAGGTATAAAATACAAGAATAGCAATATGAACATATATGAAAAGCTATAAATGATGCAATTATGAATGAATCTATAAGAAGTTTATAAAAGATATGAAAAGAAAAAATAAATAAATATTTGAAGGCTCATTGCTTTTATCAAATAAATGTTATAATAAACAAATAACAACTATATATTTTGGCTATAAAATTATGTTTATAACTTTTTAAAAATGCTATTTTTTATTTTACAAAAATCAAATGTGCTATTTAAAGATTTTATTTATAGCTTTTACAAAAATGTTGTAAAAAAATTATACTTTTTATTGCATTTTAAAAATGTTATAAAAAGTCTTGGGTTGTCAGGACTTTGCATAAAATGCTATAAAAGACCTATAATAGTATTTTTTTTTTTAAGTTATCATAGGTCTTTTTTCCTGTAGTGATTTGAATAACCGCTTGACATCTATTAAAGGCTTCTATATAAAGACCAAATGCCCAAAATACATAAGTAAGGATGATACATCCTACGGTTGGTATTTTCTTTACTCTTCACTCCACACGTGTTTTGGGATTAGTCTACTCAACCATATGCAGCCACCTGGGCAATAATTTGTATGACTTATCCCACTCATCAAACACTTTAGCCAACACCTTTCTTTTGCCCTCCCACACCCTATGGTAAGGAACATGATATCCAAATTTTTTTTATATCGAACTGTAGTTATGCCACACTGATGGACGATTTTTCTCTTACGGCATCACAAAATTCTAGTGCAATCATCGAAGAATCTAACTGCATATGACTTTTACTAAGTTCTGAGTAAAAACATGTATGTTGCTTAACATACTTAGTGATCTCAAATAAGTCATGTGATTTTTTTGTTGCACGAAGTCTCCATTTTCGACCTTCTTCCCACTTCTTACATCGAATTACTCAAATCTTCAAGTGTCGATTCAACGACCTTATATGGTGCATAACACTTAATAGTAAAACACTTGACTACATGATGTAGTATTTATTTGTCTTGACAAATCATCCCCTTATACAATTGTGTTGGGTTTTATGTCCTAAAACTCGTGGTTTGTAAACAGTAGAACTTATTCTGAAAATTCAATAAGTTGTTATTGAATATATTATTTTTTCGAAATCCAATAAACCAAAGTCTCTTGACAATTACATGAGTACTTGAACTTTATGTGGAGACATACAAGTGGATCAGGTTCGAGTAAATAATCAAAATGATCTATAGTATATGAATAAGGTTGGGTGCCTTATTGTGGTAACACTATTAGATGCGGCCTACTTTGAAGTTATTACAAAGAGTTGTAAAGTGCTACATATGAAGTGATCCTAATTTGTGCATGTTGGGACATGAGGAGTGAGGGTGTGCTGTGTAAAAGAGTTTTGAGCAAGATCGAACCACGAAATCAGTCACTCTCATTTTATAATGTTGTTTACTGTTTAAGACTGACTATTTCAAAGCGATGACCTAGGTAACTTGACCTTAATCCTGAGCTAACTATGAACTCCTGTTTGTTCAGGATTATCCTTTAATCTGCAAATGGTGAGAGTAGACCAATTGCCTCTACTCAATAAGCCTCCTATTTTGGGAATAAAATCGGATGAATAGTTGGGGACATAAGGTGCAAGACGGAATTCACTCTTACCCGATTAGGGTTAGTAGAAAGGTTGTTCCTTTAAGTGCTAATACTAGGTCTTGAACAAAAGACCTCACCCTCTCATTGGCCTGAGAGGGATTAAATTTGTTGATTGGATCACAAATCAATTATTCATTACGGGATCAGTGGGACTTAAGGAACAAGAGGTAATTTCGAGAGTAAAACAAAGATTCGACCCAGTCGTTATTACGAACAACCTATGAAGGGTTAACTTACTAATCATGGTTATATCGAGTGGACATAATATATCTACAGTGAGGGGAGTTCAGTTATGGGCTTTAGTGGAATCACCCATTAGTTAATGAATGGGAGTTAGATCGATTTAATGAATTCAGCCGATTAATCTCGGATCGTTGGAGCTCATGATCTATAGGTCCGCGAGGTCCCCGTACTAACTCGTAAATTGATTAGCTCTAGAGTAGTGTGATAAGTTAATTTGAAGTGTTCAAATTAGAATTAAATGAAATTGGAGGAATAATATTTAAATATGATTTAAATATATGAAGATGGAATTGTGTAAAAATTAATTTAATATTTGATATTAAATTAACTAGAATTATTTAAATTGTTTAAATAATTACTTATTAATTTTATTAAGAAAATTAATTTTGTAAAATTAATAATATTTTCAATTTTATTTAAAAGAATTGATTTATGAAATTAATATTCGATAAATTAAAAAAGAAAGAAAAAACACATAATGGAAAATTGATTTTCTCCATTGTCTTTTTCCAAGTAGCTCAGTAACAACTCATCTTCTCAATCTTCATTTACTCCAAGCATGAGCTGCATTTCATGCAGCTAATCTCTTTGCATGATGGTCTGCAATATATTGAAGAGATTGGAGTGTTTTGAAGCAATGCAACCGATCAAATTTTTCTGAAAATGCGAGAGAAGAAAGATGTTCTTCTGCTGTGTTGCTATTGTGAGCTTGTCTCCAAATTCCCTTAATTTAGACTTATTTTGAGTCCCACTACTCAATCTAGAGCACCAAGAGAATAGTAAAAGATCTTGGGGTGGTCTACAACAAGATTTAGAGGAGATTTGTAGTTGGAATCAAGCTTTGGGGAAGTTCTACAAAGGTATGTTATGAAACCCATTTATTTCTGTTGAAGCATGCTTTCATTTCTGCCAAAATTAATGAATTAAAGTGCTTATGGATCCTGGTCACTTCTGCTACACATTGGTACGTTCCAACAAATTGGATATTGTCAACATCCACAGGGCTACAATTAGGTCGTGTTCTCGAATGTTATCCATTACATTCATATCCAAACCATTGAATGTATCTGAAGGTAACTCATGTTTACGACCATCAGAGTCCAACTCCTCAAGTTCATCGTCTGCTTCTGTTTTAAAATCCTTGTATTGATTATTAGCCACCATATCTTCATCATCACATATTGATGCAACTAATTCAGGATCAAGGTCAATACATTGAGTCGGGTCTTCAAACTGACTAAAGGGTTGTGCAATCAAGTTTATATCCAATCTTATCTTACTCACATTAACATATAAATGCACTAAGTTCGGGAGTGGTATCGCCATTAAGAACATTAGATTCATTGTTTGTTCACCAGGAATGGGGAATGACATAAACCTTACGGATCCTAATGGTGTTAGATTAGGATGTCTATTTACTATTTCTAATTGGTTAGCTCGCATATCTATACCAAGTGGCATCCCTACCATTTCTATGAATTGTTAAAAAACAAGTCCACGGTTCACATTTAAGCTAAAACCCCCATATGGTGTTTGGTCATATTCAACTCCATCAACATCATCAATCATATGCTCATTTGTAAACAACATAAATCACAAACATTTGTCTACTATTTTATAGAGAAAAAAAAAACAAAAAATTGAATATTATAAAATATATAAAAAAAATTCACTTAGTCATTTTGAATTAAAAACAACAAAAATACTAAACTTTTTGTATTAAAAAACTAATACTAAAAAATCGAATATTACTAAAAAAAACCAAATAAAAATACTAAAGTTTTTGTATTAAAATACTATAAACATAAAATGCAAAGAAAACTCAAATTACAAATATATTGTACTAAAAAATAAACTTTAATGCTAAACTTTTCTATAATAAAAAACTTTGAACATCAAATTTAAATACTAAAAAAAATATTATAAGAAATATATTTTAAAAAATCAATCAAATTAATAATTTTGGATTACATAACAAACAAAAAAGACTAAGATTTTTGTATTAAAATTGTATAAACATGAAATTTAACTACAGGAAAAAGTTCGAATAATATAAATTCACTCAAATTAGTAAATTTTTATTGAAAACAAACAAAAACACTAAACTTTCTAAATTAAAAAAGAATACTAAAAAACTGAATATAAAAAAACAAACGATGATACTTCTTTTTGTATTAAAAGACTACAAACAAGAAATTCAAAAAAAAAAATTCAAATTACGAAAATATTGTACTAACAAAATCTAATTTGCCAAGAAAACTCTAATACTAAACCTTTTTCAAAAGAACCCTAAATCCTAAAAACATTAATACTAAAAAATCTAATATTATTATCTAAAATGCAATAAAAAAATCACTCAAATAACTAATATTGCACTAAAAAAATAACTCCAATATTAAATTATTATTTTTTTAAAAAAAAAAGCCTAAACATAAACTCTAATATTAGCAAAATCTAATATTATCTAAAATGCAAAAGAAAATATTAACATGATAGATCTAGTATAATATAAATAAGAACATTAAATTATAGAAAGAAAAAGAACTCCTAACATAAATATATAGATATTCTTGAATTTAACGACCATTTTATATAAGAACACTAAAATGCAACATAATATAAATATCAAAAAATATTTTTAAAAAATAGTAGTAAATAAAAAGCACTCACAAATTCACCAATGGTCCTACTATTTTGAAAATTGACAAAAATGACCTTTTTCAAGTTTTCATTTTGATTTTTGGACCCTTTTTAAAAAATAAGTTTTTTTGACCTCCACAATTTTGAAAATGAATGAAAATTACCCTAATATCCTTCACATTTCAAAACTCACTCAAACCCTCCAAATCCTAACTTTTCTTTTCCATTTTCACTCTTCTCCATTTCAAAAGCTCAATCTCACTCCATTTCACTCTTCCCATTCCATATTTCCTTGTCATTCTCCTTTTCATTAAAGATCATTGGGATTTTTCAACTAAGGTATGGATTTTCTTTTTGTTTCACTCAATGTGTTAGTTTATGTTAGGTGTTCTTGTGTGAATATTTGAAATCTATGTTAGATCTATGTTGAATGTTATTTTTTCTCCTAAAAACATCATGTTTGGTATTTTCTAAATAAGTTTGAGCCTAAAATGTGTTTCCGAAAATCGGTCTTACTCAGTCAGACTTCATAACATTGTGACCGGGTATGTGACCAAGTGGGCAAGTTTGAGGTTGCTCGAGGATAGATTTGGGGAAGAGGATTATGCCCGGTGGTAGGCCGGTTGGGCCGTAAGTGATTTCGACCGGGTATGGGCGAGAAAGATAAGAAAGGACGAAAGGGAAGGGGGCAAAACTGGGTAGGAGTAGGTGGCGCCCGGTCTCGGCCCGGCCGGGTATTGGACTGGGTAGGGGGAGGGCACCGGGTAGAGAGAGGGGGTACGTAGAGAAGGGGCAGGTATGGGACTAAACGATCGCTTAGTAGTACTAAACGATCACTTAGCTATGATCGATAGGAACACGAAGGCACCGGGTAGACAGGGGGCACAGAGAGAGGGCGGGTATGCGACTAAACGATCGCTTAGTAGTTACTAAACGATCGCTTAGCTATGATCAATGGGAGAATGGAGGGCACCGGGTAGAGAAGGGGGGTATTGGACTAAACGATCGCTTAGCGATGGAAACGGAAGGGCACCGGGTAGAGAGGGGAGTGGGTATGGACTAAACGATCGCTTAGTACTATCGCCTAATTTCTAAATGATCGCTAAGCTATGATTCAAGGGAATTAAATAATGCATTGGATTTTCTAAACGATGGCACTACACAATTGCGCTAAGTATGCGATGAAGTGCTACGCGATAGAACTGAGCGATCGTTTGGATGTAGACCTAAGCGATCGGGTGTGGGAATTAAACGATACATTGGATTTTCTAAATGATGGAACTACACGATCGCTTAGCTACGACACGTGCTAAGCGATGCAATGAAGTACGTATAGAACTGAGCGATCATTTAGAGTAGACCTAAGAGATCGTAGCGTGGGAACTAAACGATACGTTGGATTTTCAAATGATGGCACTACACGATCGCTTAGCTATGACGTGTGCCAAGCGATGTGATGAAGGGCTAGCGCGATAAAACTGAACGATCGTTTAGATGTAGACCTAAGCGATCTGACGTGGAACTAAACGATACGTTAGATTTTCTAACGATGGCACTACACGATCGCTCGACCGGGTATTGACTGGTAGAAGGGGCGGGCCATGGGGCATGCTTCTGGAATTTGGCCCGGCTCGGCCCTGTCGAGTATTGGACTGGGTAGGGTATTCTGATTTTTATTTATTTATATTTATATATAATTTTTTATTTTTTTTTAAGTATGCATTGATGATCATGATGTGTTGTCTTTTAATTTATCTATTTCATGAAAAATGTAGGTTATAATGGAACTAGATATGAAGGTACATCCTAATGACTATTTTCCTGCGGCCCTTTCATGTTCTTCCCACATAGGAAAGGCTATCCCTAAAATTAAGAAAATACTATCTTCGATACAATTAGCCATGTCTAGACAAACATGTTTTGGTCCTCTCCTTGACACAAACATCATATTCAATGGACCACTAATTCATTATATTTTTCTTCGGGAGGTAGAGAAACCTAGGAGAGATGTGATTAGCTTTAATCTTATGGGAATAAAGTATCCTTCAATCAAGCAGAATTTAACCTTATCACAGGACTAAAACATCAAACTAGAAATGTGAGGGGAGAAAATTCTTTTGTTAGACTTAGAACCAAGTATCTGAACGATAATGAAGGCATGAAGGCATACGAGTTGGACTCTATTTTTCCAACTCTTGAGTTTGAAAATGCTTTTGATGCAGTGAAACTTGCATTGTTTTATTTTATTGAATTTGCTATAATGGGTAGAGAGAGGAAAAAGCAAATGGATTTTGAAAATCTAGCAATCATAGACGATTGAAATAGATTTTGTAACGAGGATTGGAGTAAGAAAATTTTTGCCAATACAATTAAAAGATTCAAACAAGGATTGAAAGATAAAGCACTGGCTTATAAAGGCAATGCAGATGAAAAACAACAGACGTACAGTCTTTACAAATTTCCCCATGCTTTTCAGGTAACTTAATTTGTTTGAATTACACTTACATTTGTTTGAATATTCATAAAAATACACCACTGATATACACTTACATTTCATATAGGTATGGGCATATGAAACCGTTTCATCATTATCTGGACGCATTGCAAACAGATTGAATGACAATGCGATACCACGCATTTTGAGATGGTCGTGCTCACATTCTCCTCCATATGGAGTGATTAGGGACGAAGTCTTTGGGTAGATGCAGTATGTTTCTTCTTAATTTTTTTGGGTTAGAATTAACTTGATACTTATAGCTTCTTAGTTTATTTAGTCATTATTACAATTTTTTGTAGGTGAGAATTACATTGGAACTCGTTCCTTCTGAGGAAGAGATCCAATTTATGAATCGTGTTATGGAGCCACCCATCCCTCCACTTGCACCACATGCACCACCTATACAACCAAAACCCACAAATGATGGTGATGTTGCTGGACCTTCGAACACTAAGGAGGTCGATGATTGTGACAATCAACAAAGACATGAAGAGAAGTCACATAAGAAACGAAAGAAGTACCGCAAATTGGTTAAGCTAGTCAAACGTCTTGATCGTCACATGGAAAGTGTGGAACATGACCTAAAAAGCATTAAAAAGTACTTGCGATGATTATCAAAAGTAAGGATATATCATTATGATGCTTCTTGTATGTTGTTTTCATAACTAAGCATGCAGGGATATACCTAAAAAGCATTAATAACTATGCATGCAGGGAAAACACTTTGACTGTACTAAAAGTGGGAACCATGGATGTACGAGTGATCATGTTGTGGCCAACGATGGTGATAGGGATGGTCATTCTCTTGGAGCTGTAGGTGTTGTAGTTGGTGATATTGTACCTGTGGCGGTTCCAGGTGACGATGTTGTAGATGAAGGGTCTGCCATTGATGGACGGAAGGACGAGGTATGACCTCGTTGAGAAGTTAACAACCAAAACTGTTGATGTAATATTGTCATTCAGAATTTAAGATATTTTGTCATGATCCTTGTTGTCTGTTCTTATCGTTTATGTCTTCCTATTTAGTATGAAATTTGGAAGTTCACAAGACATGGAAAATGTAAATGTAATAGAAGGTTGCGGTGGCCGAATGAGAAAAAATTCTTGGAAATTAACTACACCGTGGAAGGACACAAGTAAGTATGGGAAGAGGCAAAAAATGCTTCAGAAATACGATCCCCTCATTGATATACCTGAGGATCTTAACATTAAATTTCAAAAGTGGATGGACAACATAGACCCTGCTGCGATGATCCGGAGGAATGCATATGCTCAAATGGATGAAAATTGGTTTAATAATCTGTTAACACCGTCCCAATGGATGAATGACGAGATATATAACCTTAATTTAGATTCTCGTGTGTGTATATGTGTCCCTATTTACTTGAACACTCTTATCATTCAATTAATAGACATATTATTTATGTTCATAAAAACGAAAATGCAAGCCCAACCAGGCTTGTGTCGTCGAAAATTTGCTATAGTTGACATTGTAGTTATGGTATGTTATCTGACATTGTAGTTAAGCTATATATTAGGCCATTTTCTGACATTGTCTGATTTTCTCGTTCCTTTAGAACTTCCTAAGACGCAACCGTCATACTATCGATTGGAGTAAGGCGACAAACGTCTTAAAGTACGTTCATGGTAAACACACTAACTACGATGTAGCTTGGAGCAACGTCGATGTTGTTTACATGCCTTTCAACCTCTCTGGGATGCACTGGGTGCTTCTTTATGCGGACTTCCAGGTCAAAGAATTAATCGTGTTTGATTCATTGATCGCATTACATTTGAACGCAGACTTGGAACATGAAATGAGATCAGTGTGCGAAAATTTTCCCGTTCTACTTATTGCTGGTGCGGTAATGGAGTCTCATAATCTTCTTATTAATCATTGGACTCTACGCCGAGAACCTTTCGTGACTCAACAACATGAGAGTAGTGACTGTGGTATGCTCACATGTAAATTTTTTGAATATGATATAACAGGGTCCAAAATGGACACCTTAACACAAGATAGAATGCAATATTTTCGTAGACAATATGCCATTTAGATATAGGCAAATAGAGCGTTGTTTTAGAACTTTGTAAACTCTTTTTGTAATTAATAGTTGAAGTGATTAATGAAAATTTATACTTAAAGTTTATATTTGGGAGTGGTTTGCTAGTAATAATGAAAAAAATGAAAAAAATTTAAAATTCCCGGTCGGGCGCATGCAAGTTGGCACCAATTCCCAGACGGCCGCATGCAAGAATGGAAAAAATATACAAATTCCCGGTCGGGCACATGCAATTTGGCGCCAATTCCCGGCCGGGCGCATGCAAGAATGGAAAAAATATACAAATTTTCGGTCGGTCGCATGCAAGTTGGCGCCAATTCCTGGCCGGGCGCATGCAAGAATGGAAAAAATATACAAATTCTCGGCCGGGCGCATGCAAGTTGGTGCCAATTCTCGGCTAGGCGCATGCAAGAATGGACAAAATATACAAATTCCCGGCCAGGCACATGCAAGAATGAAAAAAATAATAATCTCATCCAAATTCACAAAAATATCATTCAAGTTCACAAGAATCTCATCCAAATTCACAAAAATATCATTCAAGTTCACAAGAATCTCATCCAAATCCACAAAAATATCATTCAAGTTCACAAAAAAAATCCATACTTCACTCGGTAGTATTAAGAGGTTGATTGCATGTCGTTTTGTTATGACCCTGTTGACCACATCTAGAACACCTATGGACTTGACGAAATTCACCTATAAAAGGAAATCTTGTTGTTTGTGGACGACCTACTCTTGGAACTCTTTTTGGAGGTAATGTTTCAAGATCGATGAAGGCCAATGATTGTTTCCCCTCTGAAAAGTGTCCAAGTGGTCGTACGGGTTCAGCATACGCAACCAATACTGCATCAATAAAAAAAAAAATAAATAAACATGATTCTATTTTTTGGCCCAGTGGTCCACCCGGTCGAGTCCACCATCGGGCCAAAAAACAGAAGCATGGTCTTTATGTTCGCCCGGTCGGTTAACCCAGTGAAGCACGGCCAAGAATCAAAATTTTTCTTCTTACCCAGTGAATACCCGGTGAAGCTCGGCCAGGTATCAAAAAATAATATATTTTTTAATTTTTTTTTATAAATTGATAAATAAATATCAAATGCAAGGCATTATTAACAAAAAAAAATACAATTAACAAAGCAACCATAACTTAAACTCCAAAAATCAACCTCCAAAAAATTTATAAATAAATATCAAATGAAGTGCATTGTCAATTTTTCTAATAATTAGTGAACTATTGAGAATACATATAAAAATGAACTACATACCTTCTTATGACGGAGTGTACAAAATTACAATTTCGTGAGATTCAAGTTTTGGACTTTTGATGAAGAGAACTTCTTAGTGGAGAGAAACAATTTGATGAAGAGAATTTGATGAAGAGAAACAATTTGATGGAGAGATACAAGTCTAGAAATGGTTTTTGATAAATTAGTTTTAGGTGGAATATGAATTAATTTGTTAGGTGGGTGGTTGAAATTGAAAGTGGGCATTTAATAAGGGGTTTAACTGGATGCACCTTAAGAAAACCGATCGCTTAGCTCCATCGTTTAAAAAATCCAACGTATCATTTAGTTCCCATGCCACGATCGCTTAGGTCTACATCTAAATGATCACTCAGTTGTATCGCGTAGCACCTTCATCGCATCGCTTAGCGCACGTCGTAGCTAAGCGATCGTATAGTGTCATCGTTTAGATTATCCAACGTATCATTTAGTTTCCACGCCACGAATGCTTAGGTCTATATCTAAACGGTCGCTTAGTTCTATCGTGTAGCACTTCATCGCATCGCTTAGCGTGATCGTGTAGTTCCATCGTTTAGAAAATCCAACGTATCGTTTAGTTCCCATCGATCATAGCTAAGCAATCGTTTAGTCCCATACCCGCCCCCTCTCTACCCGGTGCCCTCCCGTTCCCATCGCTAAGCGATCGTTTATTATTACTAAGCGATCATTTAGTCCCATACCCGCCCCCTCTCTACCCGATGCCCTCCCTTCCCATCCATCATAGCTAAGCGATCGTTTATCCCAATACCCGCCCCCTCTCTACCCGGTGCCCTCCCTATACCCAGTCCCAATAATCGCTCAGCTTCGGTGAATATTCGTCTAATTTTTCTCCCCACGAAAATGATCGTTTAACTATTTTTTTCATTTTTTTTATATAAAATATCATCCTAGAAATAATTTGATGTAGATAACTTTTTGTGGGGTTCTAAACAAATTAAATTTGTTGGAGGAATTTTTAGTGTTGGAATGTGAAAAATAATTTTTTGTCAATTATTTTTGGATAAAATAATTTTTTGGTGAATAAATCTTTGAGGTGGTGAATTTTTTTGAATTAATTTGGTAGGTTGATTGTTGAAATTGAAAGTAAGAATTTAGTAAGAGGCATAAGAGTAATTGTGCAGTCAATCTTTTTCATGCTTACATCATTTTCATCATCAAGGGGGTCAAAAAAATTTGTTTTTCAAAAGTAGGTCAAAAATACAAAATCATACTCCAAATAGGTCATTTTTGTCAATTTTTCCTACTTTTTTCCTCAAAGTGACAACGGTCTCACTTTTTTTGTTATTTTTTATCTAAACAGCAACAAAAACTATGAAAAATAACATAATAGAAGAATATGGATCTATAACTTTAAAAAAAAAAAATAGTTGAGTGAAAGTGTACCTCTTCTTGGTTCGTTGCTTCCCAAATAACAACAAAAACTATTAATATATATATATATATATATATGAGAATAGAAACAAAATTATAAGTATTTTAGAAAAATAGGAAAATAACAGAGTAAATACAAACCTCACAACTTGAGCAAGCCAACTAAGAGAGAAGATTTGTGGAGTGGAGAGGTTAGGTTATTTCGGAATAGTAATGAGTAAAAAAAAATTGGAAGAAAAGTTCTGAGAAAATAAGACAGTATTGGAAGAGAAGTGTTGAAAGTGTATTCAAATGGAGTGGAAGAAAGGGAGTGGGACCGGGGGTTAAAAAGGAGGTGGTCGAGAGTTCCAAACTCGACCTCCTGTTGTTGGATCTGACAAAACCTGGGTAACGGTGCAAGCAGGCATCGATCAGTGTCTTCGATTAGTGTAGTCAAATGCATTTGGCAGGGGCAGAAGATCGAGTATTGAAGCCTCGACCTACTTTGGTTCAGTTTTCAACTCTTGACCTATTTTGCCAAATTATCACATTTCACTAAAATATTTTTAGAACTACTATATTTTGCTAATAATTTTCTCAAACTACAATTTTAAAATAAAATATCTGAATAAAAAATGCAAAAGGGAGAGAGAAAAAATATAAATTATATAATACAAAATAATTGAAAGGAGAAAAACACTGAAATTTTTAACTACAATTATTGTTTCATGAGTATGAATATTAAATATATGAAATTTAAATATGGTTGAGGATTGGCCTAGGCAAAACCCAAATCCTAAAAAAAATTAGGAGGTGGCATGGGGGTGGGTACACATGTTCCAATAGGGAAAAGTCAGAGCTTTGAATTTTGGATCGACCAAACAAATCGATAACCGAGTTGTAGTCAGTTAGCGACCCATAGCCTTGAGCTACATAAATAACTTTGACTTGTTGTCGATGCACGTAACCACAAACGATTGTCAGATGAAGGAATCATAAATAGTCTCGATCGACGACTTTAAAGGAAAATAGTAAGTAATCTCCAAATAAGAGCCTTGATCTTATTTTTGTGTGTTTAGTTATACAAGCTCTATACAAACTTAGGCATTGGAGTGTGATTGGCTCGGTTCTACACGGTGTGAGGATCTTTCACGCATAATAGTTTGGAAAGTAAAATCGGACCAGGAAAGCGAGTTGATGGTCAAAACCACGAGGGGCTTGTGAATACGACAAATGATTGCAAAATCCACACACCAATAAATGCTATAATTAATTTTTGTGTTTGAATATCTAAAATAATTAATGCATGTATTTATTTTACCAATATAAAATTATACGATTACATATAAAATATAAAAGTAGTATTAATGTATGTTTTGTACTTTAAACTTGTTTAAAAGTATACTTTTGATATAATACGGGAATCTTTTACAACTTTTGTTGATGAAAATTATATGAATTAATTAATTAAATGAACGGGAACAAATTGATGTAACCAGTTAAAATTAATATAATTTAACATTGTATTAGTTAATTAAAATTGACAATTAAATAATTTGATTTTATGGTAACAACAATTAAATCGTAGAAGTCAATTAGAATATTAATAATAAACAATAATTTTATGTTAAATAGTTAAGATAATATAAAATATTATTATTAATGTATTAGTTAAATCGAGTCTAAAATAATTGTATTTAATAACTAATGAAAAATAAACGATAATTATTCATTATTCATTATTAATTAATTTGGATATATATTTCGTTCATGAACCTGTAATCGACAATCATACAACTTTAATATACGATTTTTCTTTCATTCAATTGTTTTTTTATTCTCTGTGACAATGTGTGTTGTGATCGACTGACGAAAAGGAAAATCGAAGGAAGAGGCGTTGTAGTTGCGTTAAGAAATTTTCAAATCCCTAATTTCTTTTTTATAGAAAAACCGTAAGAAGAGGAGAAGTTTTTCAAATCCCTAATTTCTTTTTTATTTGAGTTGTTGGTGGTTTTGGTTTTAATTATTTTTTTATTTTCTATGAATGCTTAGAGAATTGTAGTAATCGTATCATGTAGGTGTTGATTGGACTTTTGATAGGCTACATTGGTTACCATGGTAATTGTTTACTTACAATGAATTTGAAATTTTTTGCTTCAACTTATAAACGTTAGGTATTTATTTGTAAGTGAGTGCAGCTTTGACAATTTATCATTATTATTTTTTTATTTAATTCAATTTTGTCCTTTTCACAATTTTGAAAATTTTTTGTTATTTTTTCAAATGAAACCTCTAAATTTGCTATTTATCTGATCAGTCCTTTGAAATTTTAAAATGTAGAATCATACTAAACAAAGATTAAATAAAACATTAACAAATATAGTATTTCATATTAATAACTCAATTACTATTATTAGATTAAAATATTTAATATATTATTTATTAAATGATATTGGAAAGTAATAATTACAAACATTTTAACATAAAACAAGTTCATAAATTAATGAGTAATAGTTTATATTCGACCGAATATTTTGTGAATAACTTTAATTAATCTTATGGTTTATAAATATATTATTAAACACGTTTGGAAAAATAATTTAAATTTAAATTCCGAATCTGTAACGAAACACATATTTGAAAACATGAACTACAACTTTATTTTCATTTAATCTCTTGTTTTAAAATTTTTGCTTTTAGATGGTCTAACACACATACCCTAAGTTTCTTTTCCTCTCAAGAACTCTCTCTTCTCTCTCATTTTTGTTCTGATTTTCTTGGCTTCTGAAGCTTGTCACAACTATGTTTCATCTTATTATGGTGTTCTTCAAGTTATGCTCGTTGTTGATATTAGAGTCATCAATCTGATCAGATGAGACTTGCAATTTTTGTTCTTTCCATTTGAATTCAGTTCACTTAACTCTAGTTTTGTGATTACAATATATTCTCTTTTTTTTTTTTTCTCTCGTTTTGCCGAATCTATATTTGCTTGTCGCAAATTATGTTGTAGTCCATTTGCTAATGCTCTATATACAACGTATTTCTTCTCAAACCTAAAAAGTATAGATACAAATATAGATATAGGATACGGATACGATACAATGATATGTCAATTTCTAAAAAATTAAAATATAGATACGTTAAAGATATATTATTATATATATGATAATACCCAATTAATTGTTATAATATTTATTTGAAGTTAGATTAAGATAGATTGAAGAAGAGAGAGAAAACTTGAAAAAAATATCCAATAACATTGAGTGGTGGTTGAGCGACTAATAGGAAAGAAGTAGAGGATGAAGATTGAAGAATGAAATTGAAGATGAAGGGAAGTGTGAATCATGATTTAAATAGTGAGAAAGAAGAGAAGAATGAAGATTTAATTAGGTTTCGAGTTTTTTTCTTTTAACTTTTTATGTTGTTATCATTTTTAATTTATTTTGTTTGGATATTTTTTAGGTTTCGAGTTTGGATTTCTCAATTTGGGAGTGATTTTTTAAAATGCTTAAAATCATTTTTATCATTTTCAAAATCACCGTGAAACATGTTTAATCCTTCAAAACTAATTTTGATGATATGAAAATTGTATTTAAAAGTGCATAATTGAAAACTAAATTAATCTTGAGTAATTAAAAGGGTGTTTGCAAGTGATTTTAAATATGAAAAAAATGATTTTGATGATTTTAAAATCATTCCCAAACACGCACTAAATTTAATTTTCAGAAATCAGATACTTTACCACGTATCTGAACGTATTGATGCATATCTGATACCAATTCTCTGCATAATCAGAAGTATCTTTGCTTCCTAGTCTAAAATCGAAATTGGAGTTGGTGCTCAAGGTTCAACAATACCTGCTAATTTTATACCTATATATTTTAGGAAAAAATATTTTTTTTGTCCCTAGATTTTAGATTTAGTTTCTATTTGATCCCTAGGTTTCAAAATATTACACATTTGATTTTGATTTCATTTTAGTCCCTAAATTATAGATGTTACTATTTGACACTTGAGATTTGAGTTTTGTTTCAATTTGATCTTAGCTTCCAAGATTTACACTCTTAACTTCGATTTTTCACTAAGTACTCATTTTTCATCTTTAGTGTTTATGTATGTTAATTAATTGAAAATAAGTATAATAATTATAATTAATCAAGTGTTGGAAATGTCCTAGAACTCGCAGTTTTCAAGATTTACACTCTTAACTTCGATTTTTCACTAAATATTCATTTTTCATCTTTAGTGTTTATGTATTTTAATTAATTGAAAATAATTATAATAATTATAATTAATCAAGTGTTGGGAACGTCCTCGAACTCGCAGTTCGTGTTAAACATTCTATTTTATCAATAACAATGACTTGTTGATTTTGCATCTTATTATGAAAATCCAATAAATGCATCCTTGGCTAATCTAAATGCTGTAATTTTATGTAATGATCAAGTTGATAGTATATAGCCTAAATGGTATAATAAGTATACGGATGAAATTGGGTATCTCATCTTAGTAACACTATTAGATGCGGCCCACTCTGTAGTTGTTACAAGAAGTTATAAGGTGCTACAAACGATGTGATCCACAAATTGTTCATGTTGAGATATGAGAGTGGAGGTATCCTATGCAATGAGTTTGCATATAGACTGGACCACGAAAATAATCACTTTTCTTTATAACGACCGTTTACTATTAAAGCTTATTATTTCATTTATTATATAACCTAGGTTAACTCGATATTAATTCTGAGCTAGCTATGAATTCCTGTTTATTCGGGATTATCTTTTGATCTGCAAACGGTGAGAATAGTCCAACAGCACTGCTCAATAAGCTTACTATTTTGGGGATAAGACCGTATGAATAGTTGGGGACATAGCCTTGCAAGATGGAATTCACTCCTACCCTATTTAAGGTTAGCAGATAGATTGTTCTCTTAAGTACTGACTCCAGGTCTTGAACAATAGGGGTCCCGCCTTCTCATGATAGAGAAAGGATTTGATTCATAGAGATTATGAATCATAATTGTTCATTAGAGAATCAGTAGAAACTTAAGGAACAAGATATATTCACGGGGGTAAAACGGTATTTTTGACCTAGCTGTGATTACAAACAACCTGTGAAGGATCGACTTACTGATTATGGTTATTAAGTGGACATAATATATCTAGAGTTCAACTATGGACCATAGTGGAGTGTCCCATTAATTAACGAATGGGGTTAGATTGGACTAATGAGTTTAGCCGATTAATCTCGAATCATTGGAGCCCATAATCGGTAGATCCGCGAGATCCCCTACTAGCTCGTAAATGGATAAGCTTTAGAATAGCTTGAGAAATTAATTTGAAACATTCAAATTAAACCGAACAAGAGAATAATTTAAATATATGAAGATGATTATTGTACAAAAATTAATTTAATATTTGATATTAAATTAATTATTATTTTTAATTAATTTATGAAATTAATATTAGAAAATCATTGTTCAATCAAAATAGTTTTGAAATCATTTTGTATTTTAAAAGAAAATGAAAATCGGATTATGCATGTTGCACAAAATGGAAAATGCACTTTTTCCATTATTCATAATCATGCTCACACAAAAGTATCTTCTCTTCATTAATTCTCCAAGCATGCGCGGTGTCACAATCGCTCTTTCGGAAGCTTCTCTTAGCGATTGTGCGGCACTTGTTCCTGCTCACGAACAAGCCAGCCAACTCGATTACGGACTGCCGATGGCACACCGAGTGCCTCTTGCAACCTCCACCCCCGTTTTAGGGAAAACGGTTTTAGAAAACGGGTTTGGAGAAAAGGTTTTCGTAAGAAGATTTGTGAGTGTGA
>NC_052357.1:65783781-65896670 GCF_009727055.1 Benincasa hispida | reverse complement strand
ATATTCTTTAGTTTATAGTTCTTATTACACACACTTTGTTAGAATAATTATTTATAATTTTCTTAATGGCATAAAAAAAGCTATAATTAATAATAGTTCTTTTAACTTTAATTCTAATTCTAATAATGGTTTGGCATGATTTTAGAAATAAGTCATTTTAGAAAAATTTGGAGTGTTTGCAACACTCAAATAGTTTTTGAAACACACCTTCCAAAGGTGAAGTATTTTAAAATAATTTTATCAAAAGAGTTTTATTGAAATAAGAAGAGGAAGAAGAAGAACAAAGAAAGGTTTTATGTGAACCCTAGACAGAGAGAAAAAACCACAATAGAAAAAGTCTCTTTTTATTATTGGCTTTAACTTACCCAGACATCATAGAACCAAGATACAAATAGACTTAAGTCAAACCTTAATCAATAGAGTAATGTAAAAAAGACTAAAAATACCCTTAGCAAAAAATAGTCATTTTCCCACTATCCCCTCAAGTTTGAAATGTAGATGTCAAGATCCTCACCTATCGCTAAACCAAGGATTCAAAAGCTTTGCCTGAGTTAAAACCTTAGTAAGAATGTCAGCAACTTGTTGACTCGAAGGAATTAGGGAATCAGATGCTCCAACTATCCAGATTTTCTTGAAGAATATCTATGCAATCTCCACATGTTTAGTTTCTATTATTTGCAACAAAGTTGTTGCTATACTTATAGTTTGCCGATTGTTATCACCATAGAATTTCATTAGTGTATTCACTATCCCTTGCGAAGAATCCAGACAAACTTTCTTCAACTATATCTCTTCCACATATTCCTGGACTCATAGTTGTGGATTCAGCCTTCAGCACTGCTTTAGCAACGATCCACCTTGTTTTCCTTACTCTGCCGAAGAATAAGATTTACCCTTACACAAAGGAACAATACCGCTGAAGTTTGACTTTCTATCTGAATAGATCCTGCCAATTGAAATCAGTGTAAGCCTCGAATGCAATTCTTTGTCCATATTTTTTGGTAACATTTAGGCTTTCCTGGTGTAGATTTTCAAATACTCAGAATTCAAGTACAAACCGTCCATTAGTTTCTCGTAAGGTGCTTGCCATAAACGACTCAACACATTATCTGACAGACATAGGATATATCTGTCTAGTATGAGATAGTAAATCAATTTTCCCTACTAGCCATTGCGGTACCGTCTCTTTTATACAGCCAGGAACTTCTGTACGACAAATTCTACTCCAGCTAGCGTTGCACGTTCACTAGGGGTATCGATGGGTTTACATCCAGTGCATCATGTCTCCTTCAACAGATCAAGGATGTATTTTTGTTGAGAGACAGAAATCCTGGTCTCTGGACCGTCACGCATCTCCATTCCAAGAAAATAGCTTAAAACTCGTGCAAGATCTTCTAATCTCAAATTCATCAGCCATTTTCGGTTTTAGCCTGATAATCTCAGCAGCATCATCAACCTGACATGAACAATATCATCTACGTTACATAATTAAAAACAACCAATCTTCCCCGATGTTGACTTCTTTTGTGAACGATGTGGATCAGAGTGCACCTGAATTAACCTTGGACTTAAAAACAAAGGTGGTGAACTGTTCAAACTAAGCTCTCAGAGACTATTTCAAACCATACAGTAGACTTTATGAGTTTTACAAACTTGATGATTAAATTGAAACTCAAATCCAGAGAGGAGAATTATACTTCTTCTAACTCAGCATTTAAGAACAACATTTTTCACATCAAGCTGTGTGGATGAGTCTTTATTTCACGGCCTACTGAATGAAAAACCGAACAGTGTTCAGCTTTGCCACTGGAGAGAAGGTTTTGGTAATCAATTCCATTAAGTGAAGTAAAAATCCCTTAGCAAACCAACTTGCCTTCATATATCCAAAGTTCCTATTAACTTTCACGTATAGAAAATCCATTTGCTACCCTAACGGTTTTTATTGCCTTTTAGGAGAGCTACAAGATCCCACGTTTTATTCCTTCTCAAAGCTTCTCATTTTCTTTCATGACATGCAATCTCCATTCGGGAATCTCCATGGTCATATGCACATGGTCGGTATTGTTATAGTATCCAGGTTAGTAGTGAAAGTTTTAAAACCCATAAGATAAATTACTGTAAGAAAGGAAACTATGCATGAAGTATTGGTACATGACCTAGTCCCTTTTAGCAAGGCGATGGGTATATCAAGGGAGGTATCATAATCTCCTGTTTTACTCGACTCTCATCAGTAAGAGAATAGTGGTCATATTTACTTACTTGCAGCAAACCCTCACCCTTTTAAGTTTCTTCCTGAAGACTCATTACTATATGTAGTTTTGTCATTTTTCTGGAACAATCTCATCAGTTTCATCACTTTTAGTCACATCAACACACTCATTTAGTATTATTAGGAATAGAAGTACCTTGGGCTTGATATGGTGTCGGTTCGATTCATGGACAGTAGCCAGTGAAGCAACAGGAGATGCTATTTCCTTTATAAGATTCTTCCTGTAGTAATGTTATCCAGGCACTCTGTTTATGTAGGTTCCTTTATAAGATTCTTCCTTGTAATGTTTTATTCAGGGACATTTGTTTAGTAGGAAGGACAATGTCATTGGTATTCAGGATAGACTTAGGAAGAAAGTCACCGGGAACATAGTATGTGGATAAGTTACTCTCTCCACTAGTATTCTCCCCCTTAAAGAGGACTAACGGGAAAAAGGGGTTTATCCTCAAGGAATATTACATCTATAGAAACAAAGTACTTTTTCGATGAATGGATGGAAACATTTATAATCCTGCTGGTGAAGGGGATACCTGAAAAAGACACTTTTGAGCACGAGGGGCAAATTTAGTTCGGTGAGGACCATGACTATGGATAAACACAGTACATCCAAACACTCGAAGATGAACATTCGGAAGAAGACACGTGGATATGTAAGACTCTTTGAAACATTCAAGAGGTGTATGAAATTTGAGAACACGAGAGGGCATCCGATTAATAAGATGAGCTATAGTTAGAATGACATCTCCCCATAAATAAGAGGGAAGTGAGGCAGGGAGCATAAGGGACCAGGCAACCTCAATGAGGTGACAATTTTTCCGTTCACCCACCCCATTTTGTTGAGGAATATTAGCACACAAACTTTGATGGTAATACCTTTCAAAGTCAAGAAACTCTCGAAGGGTGTTTTAGCGAACTCCGACCATTGTCATTCCGAAGGATGGAAATCTTGGTGTTAAACTGGTTCTTTACTATGGCATAAATTGTTTAAACACAGACATTACTTCTGACTTGTCAGTGAGAAGAAACACCCATGTAAGACGGGTGTGATCATTAATAAAACTTTACAAACCAACACTTTCTAGATGAAGTAGTGATGTTTGAGGGATCCCAAACATCACCATGGACAAGATGGAAGGGATGGGAAGGTTTGTAAGGCTGAGATGGGAAGGCAACTCGGTGTTGTTTTGCACGTATGCACACATTACAAGACAAAGAAGAAACATCCACATTATGAAATAATGGGGAAATAATACTTCATATATTGAAAGTTTGAATGATCAAGACGAAAATGCCATAACAAATAATCTTTTTCAGAAGTTGAAAATAAAGACAACAAACTAGTTCTATAAAAACTCCTAGAGGCAACATCATCATAAAGGAAATAGAGTCTCCTATCATGCTTGGGTAATGCCAATCATCGTCTCGAGCTCAAGTCCTGAAACAAAACAGTATCTGTGAAAAATAACTCGGTAGTCAAGATCCCTAGTTATTTTTACTGATAAACATCAAATTGTAGGATATTTTTGGAACATACAACACATTCTGTAAGGTCAAACCCTAGAACGAGAGAAAGATGACCTTTTCCCACAACAGGAGCTAAGGACCCATTTGCAATCCGTATTATTTCATTACTAACACTCAGAACATATGAGAGGAATTGGTCAGATGAGCCTGTCCAGTGTCTGTTGCACCCGAATCTAGTATCCATGTTTTCCTACCCTTAATAATAAGACTAAAGGATTGAGGAGTGCCTAATTAGACAATTGCACTAACCCCAACAGTACTTGGGTCATTCTGGTTGGTCACCTGAGATTGTGACGTATTACTAGTAGAGTCACTCACGAAAGCTCGACCAGGATTTGACTTATCATTTGGGGGCGACATCTGCCATTCAAGAGTTGACCGTGTAACTTGCAACACTAATCCTTTGTATGCCAAGTTTCTCGCAATGTTCACATACTGGAAAAGTTTTACCATTATGCTTGTCACCATCAGATCTAGATGATTTCACACCAAATGTAGTGGAATCAATGACAGTGACAACTCGCTCATGGTACTTGACGTATCTTCCTCAAACGAACCTCATAACAGACTTCTATTAGAGATGGTATCAGTCATTGTCCCAATATTCGACTGTGAATTGTGTCAAATTTGGAATTCAATCCAACAAGGAAGTCATAAAGACGACCAACTTCCTCAATTTTTGAATATCGAACCCCACCGCATGAGTAATCCCAAACAATCTCACCATATATATCTATCTCCTGCCACAATAAAGCTAATTTATTGAAATAAGATGTAATGTTCATGTTCCCTTGTCTGCACTCATGAACCTGATTTCATAAGGTGTACAAATGTGATGCATTGTGCCTCTTAGAATACAATTTCTGTACTGCATCTCAAATATCCGAGTAGTTGCATGATACAGCAAGGGTTTCCCTATCTGAGGTTTCATGCTCTTAACAAGCAGAGAGTGGAGTAAGGAATCTTCTCCCTTCTAGATGTGCTCTTGAGGGTCTTTAGGTCGAGTCTCGGTATCACAACAGTAAGATACGCAAACTTATGTCGCCCTCGAGGCCATTTTGATGAATTGGAACCAAAAGAAATAATTTTGACCAATTCAACTTCTCATCTGTAATGAACCTTGTAGAATTTTCCATAGCACCAGATAAAAATATTTGTTGTAGGTAAATTAGAGAAAACAGTTATCGGGTTTTCTGAATATATCGGTAGATTGGAAGAAAGGTCAGAGTTAACAGGATTTGCCTAAAGAGTTGTGTGGTTCCAAGGGTAGCAATCTGGTGTTGAAGGCTAACCAATTATTGTTGGACCCCAACTGGAGAAAGAACCATCAACTTCGAAGCACCATGATTGGTTGGCACACGTTGAAAAAGATTAAGGTGGCTGTCGTAGGTGGTTTCTGTCCACCCAAAAAAGGAAGAAGAAGCCTCACCTAGATCGACGGTTGAAGCATTGATCGGCGGCTGAAACAGCGACGCGGAACTTGGGGTATCGTTGGCTGGAACGACACGGAGCCAAGGTGGAGCGGCTACGACTGGAGGGAGATCTGGCTCGATCGCGTATGGCCCGGTTTGATCAACGCTTGTTGTTGCCCAAAGACTCCCGCGCCAGACTGAGACGAGGCTGAATTGGTTCCAATCGGTGACTGGATATCGTGCGATGGCAGCGTGTTCATCGGATTGAGGTGGATCGATCGAAGATACTTATCGACAGCCTGAATGACAGCGACATTAACCGTTTCAGCAGTGGTTCTATCATTAGCTAAGTTTTTCTCTATGACGGTTAGGGTTTCATCACCATACTCTGATACCATATTGAAATAAGAGGAGGAAGAAGAAGAACAATGGAAGTTTTACGTGAAAAACCCTAGATCAGGGAGAAAAAAACCACGATAAAAGAGTTATTTTTATTATTTTTTAACTTACCCATATATCACAGACCCAAGATATAATTAGACTAAGATAAACCCTAATACAGTAGAGTAATATAAAAAGACTAAAATGCCCAGATAAATACATACAATTTTCAACAATTTAAATAAAATTGTTTAAGCATTTTTCCTCTAACCAAGCTAAACAGGCCTAAGTCCTTTAACTTCACAAATGTTGAGTAGCTCCATCAATTTTTTATATTGTTTCTAATAGAGATTCATACCATATTTCACATTTTGTAAAATTAACAAATCTATTAAACATATAATTGATCACATTATACTTCAATATTGTGTTAGATGGATTCATAAATTCTAAAGTTTATCAAATAAAATCAAGGATTTATTAAACACCAAATTGTAAGCATAAATACTTAATAGACATAATTGAAAGTTTGAGAATTTAATGGAGTATTTTAAAATTCAGTATTGTTGAACACAAAATTGTTAGTTCAAAAATTTATTTTTGACAAACTTCAAAGTTGAATGACTAAAACATATAATTTAACTCAATTTTTTTAAACTCAAAATTAATATCAAAACTATCTGCATATATAAAGTCATATTATTTTTAGTACAATAAAGTCATATATTATTTTTGGTACCATAGAGTCATATATTCTAAACAAAACCAATTTCAGTCATTAAGAACATAATAATGGTTTGTATAGTGTGGTAATCAATGTCGTTTGATTTCGATATTATATACATCGACTACCTTTTCAATTGCCTTGAATAAACGGATGGAACCTCCACTGTTTAATCTGTGACCTCTTCCTGGGGGGACGGGGGACATCAATCATTATCTTTTTCTTCTCTGACTTGTGGGACCCATCAATAGAGCATAATGATCTACATTATTGAATACCGTTGGAGTTTTTTAATTTTGTATGTAATAGATAAATAAATATTAAAATTGTCAGATATATTTCTACACTTTTAATATCTATCAATAGATCACTGACCATCTAACCTTTTTTAAATTCAATTTGTGTCACCAAATAATTTAGTCAAATTCTGACACAGGTCAATAAACACATTTTGAAGTTTAAGAATCAGCTGGACACAAAATTAAAAATTAATATCTCATAATTTTTTTTGAATTCATGGACTAAATTCTTAATTTAAGTTTCTAAAATTCATGGACAATTTATAATATAACTTACGTTATTCAAAATAGATTAATTCTGTATTCCATTAATTTGTCACCATTTCCGACTGGTTTCTCTTTTCCTTCTTTTAGGATGGGATCACATTATCGAATTAGGATCCTACCTACTTGTTTGCTTTCCAAACTCCAAAACATCGTATTATTATAGTTTCCCCACGGGTACATTAGAAATCCCATCAAAGTTAACTTTTCTTTACCTTTGCTTTTGCAGGTATCGAGCGCTTCAGCAACCTTTGGAATGACATTCTCCTCATCTATGTCTGTTATACAATACTATCTTCTTGACCGTTTCCCCGTTCCATATGGTAAATCAATTCTATCTCACTTTAGGTATATTTGGATCACTGAATTGAGTTATGAAGTCTGAAGTTAATATGTTGGTATTAAAAAGTTTATATTTGGAGTGCAAAGTTGTAAGATGAATTTTTTTAATAAATGTGCTAAATAAGAAAAGAAGAAAAAATAGATTTTCTCGATAAATGTGTAAACTTTAATAATGTTGCTATGAAAGTTGAGTAGTTTAACACCCATTTGTATCATTAGTGGGCCAAACACTCCCTTTACAACTATCTTTCTGTCAAGAGTGTACAAACAAAATTAACCAAAAGTAAAGTAAGAGGGTTTATACCTAAAATGGACAACATTCATCTTTTTAACACTTTTGAGATCTCTAATATGAAACACACGTTATAATCAAACCAAGAAATTTCAATTTTTAATTCTTCTAAAGTTTTGAATCCATCGATTTACTGACCAAGGTTGTAATATTGCAGCTCTTTACTTCACCCTCGTGGCCGCCATAGCTGCATTTATTGGACAGCACGTAATCAGAAGGCTGATTGAGTTGATTGGAAGAGCATCCTTAATTATCTTCATTTTTCCTTCACAATATTCGTCAGTGCGATCTCTCTAGGTGAAAACCATACACAACCAAACTGCTTTATGCATTGTTCCTCTATTTGGACTTACCAGTAAAAAAAAAAAAAGTTAAAAAAAGGTCACTTTTATTTATATTCAGTTGATAAAAATGTTTAAATATATTTTAGAAGTGTTAGAACTATTTTGAAGGGTACCAAAATTTCATTTTTTCTAAATAATTTATTTTCAAAATTAAACATTTGAAAAATTAAACCAAAACATATTATAAATTTGAAATGGATTGTGGTTTGATTTGATAGGGGGAGTTGGAATCTCAAAGATGATTGGACAAATTCAGCGACATGAATACATGGGATTCGAGAATCTGTGCAAATATGATGCTAAGGTTTGGCCTTATGGGAAAGAAATGTGATTTTTAGTAATTGTTTTCAAATTCTTATGATTATTTGGATTTAGCTTTGGAATTTTTTACTCTTAAATTTGATGTCTAAGATGCTAGAATTTATTGATTCGACAGTTTGTTTTATGGGCCTGGAAAAAGCCTAGAAAGTAGAAATATATAAGCAGAGTTTTAGCGATCTGTGTATTTAAATGTGCTCGGAAGTGGATTTTGAATATTGTTTTTCCAGTGCACTATCCATTTTTAGATTAGGTTTTCGGAGGTGATGTGATGGAGTGTATATTTTTAATCATTTGATTTTTAGTTTCTGATTTTTAAAAATTAAATTTATTAATACTACTTCTAAACAAGTTTTTAAACATTAATTTTTATTTTCAGAATTTGGCTAAAATTGTAAATGTTACTTAAAAAAAAGATAAAAATCTTTAAAAAAAAAATCATTATTATACGAGATCATAGTAATTTCGTTTTTAATCCATCTGTATTATATATTTAATCTTAAATTGAGGTGGATCTAAACGTATGTGTCATATGCTATAATGTTTTAATTGGGAAACAATTGCAAAGTCTCATAAGGTAATGTGTGATATTTTTTGTGGTGCATAAATTGAATTATTTAGTGGGTTTCATTTGGTATTTTAATTATTAGTTTGTCGTGGCCCTTTGAGCATTAACTCAATTGGTTAATACTTGATGATAGTATGTGTTAAAATTTATCAACTTTAAATTGTGTCAATATTTTATGTATTAGTTGTTCAACGGATTCCCAATAGAGCTTCTCGCAAAAGAAAATAATAGAGGTCAAATACGAAGTTGATAGGACTTAAAACGATAAACTGATACATTGGGTTGGATTTTATTATTTTATTTATTTTTGTTTAAATTGATGGTGCTTTTTTTGGGCTTTTAGTTGGCTGATGTCACATCCATAAAATATGCGATAAAATATCTTTTTGATCCTAGATTTGAATCTAGTCTTGAGTTTTGTTCTAATTTGGTCTCTAAAATTTAAAATTTTACAAGTTTATCTTGATTTTAATTAATGCTCTCTTTTAGTCATTAATATTTTTTGATTAATTTATTAGCTATTAATTAATTTAAAATAATTATGAAGTAAAATTTTAATTTTAATTTTAATAGTGATGACTTGATGAAAGAGTTAAATAACATGCAACGGAAGTATCAAAGATCTATAAGTATTCAAATTCACCAATTTCGATAAAACTAAATCATGTTTTTCTAAAAAGAGGGTTTCAAGATTATACCTTTAAGAACTCTCCAAGAATCCGATTGTACAACGATTGTTTTCACTAGAAATCAATGTGAACCGCCTCAAAGCCTTCCCTACTATCCTCTTGGAGCTTTAGGCAGAGTTGTGGGACCCAAGAACAGCTTGAAAAGATGAAGAACAATGAAGAACACACAACAACCAGATAGGAAGAACCATTTTCTTTTCACAGAGATTTTCTCTCAAAATTTCTGCATTCTCTTTTCTCAAAAGACTCCAAACTTCTTTATATATTGTAGATGAACATGCAAAGAAGTGAAGTGCATGGCTTGCCGCGGTGTAACGGTCATGCTTGTCCAGGGCCTGTTGCCCATGGCCGCATGCCCAATCCAACCCCTTTCTAGCTTACTTTCATATCCTGTATTTATTAGTGTAGTTAGCTTGCTTTCTTTACATTTTCATTGTAAGTGACCACTCGCCCTTTTGCATATGCAAGGGCGCCAGTTGGCTTTTTGTTCAGAATGCATTATATGGGGATAAGACTAAACCATCATTTCCTCATACCCGGAGTAGTACTCTATAAAGCCGTTGTTGTTGCTTATTGCTCTAGTCTACTATAATCTTTCTTTCTTTATTCACACTCACAAATCTTCTTACGAAAACCTTTTCTCCAAACCCGTTTTCTAAAACCGTTTTCCCTAAAACGGGGGTGGAGGTTGCAAGAGGCACTCGGTGTGCCATCGGCAGTCCGTAATCGAGTTGGCTGGCTTGTTCGTGAGCGGGAACAAGTGCCGCACAATCGCTAAGAGAAGCTTCCGAAAAGAGCGATTGTGACAGTTGGTATCAGAGCCAGGTTGGCTTATAGAGAGAGATCAGTGATCATGTCGGCGACGAAGAACCTGAACAAGTCCCATTGGACAGATTGGTAGAGATGGAAGAACAAATGCTCTACCTGAGAGAGTCCCAGATAATGTTCGTTTCCTTGAGACTCGGCACAAGAAGTTGCCGAGAAAGCCGATGGAATTGATGCGGTGGTAGGCCGCCTAGACGGATTACCCGTCAGAGAATTGATGATGAGGGTAGAGACCTCGAGACCAAGACAGTACGGTCCGGCAGCTTTGAACGAGGCGATAGCTCCTCGGGCTCTGTTGCCCACATAGAGGAGCGTGTTGAAGAGCTGGACAGCTCCCAAAAGCAATACTTCAGATGGTGACTGACTTATCTGAAGACTTTCGATCGGCCCTGGATGTCGTCAGAGCCGAGATAGCGGATGTGAGTGCTAGAGTGAATCTCACCATCCGAGCGGTAGGGAACCAAGCCCCACCTGGGGGAGCAATGGCAGTGAGCCGAATAAAAACCCAGAACCGAAACCCTTCTGTGGGGTGCGAGAAGCGAAAGCCCTGGAAAATTTTATCTTCGACCTTGAGCAATACTTCAAGGCGACGAACACAGTGACTGAAGAGTCGAAAGTCACAATAGCAACGATGCATCTAGTTGAGATGCGAAATTGTGGTGGAGATCACGATTTACAGACATACAGGAAGGACGCTGCACTATTGATAGTTGGGATAGATTGAAACAAGAACTTCGTTCGCAGTTCTTCCCCGAAAATGTCGAGATCTTGGCTCGACGAAAACTTCGAGAGCTAAAGCAAACAGGTAACATCAGGGACTATGTAAAACAGTTTGCAGGACTCATGTTAGACATACGAGATATGTCTGAAAAAGACAAGGTCTTTTGCTTTGTGGAAGGGCTGAAACCGTGGGCAAAATCAAAACTATATGAACAGAGAGTACAGGATCTCCCCTCTGCCTACGCGGCAGCTGAACGGCTGTACGACCTTAGCACTGACTCGCAAGATGTGAGGAAACAATAACTTCCTCCAATGGGGGAAACAGAAACAGCCGTTCCATCCTCCCCGACCTGGGGAGGAGACAAGAACACAGGGGGGACCGTAAATCATCCCAACCGAGATCAGGAAACAACTGGCGGGGGCCGCCACAACAGCATAACAATTACAATCGTCCCCTATCTTGTTTCATATGTAGAGGCCACACAGGGCGGGCGAATGTCCAAATCGAACTGCGTTCAATGCTTTTCAAGCCACATTGGCCTCTACCTCCGAAGACAAGGCTGAACTGGAGGAACGGTAACCGAGCCAGTGGCAGAAATTGAGAATCCCAGGATGGGGGCATTGAAATTCCTATCTGCACTTCAAAGAATATGGGAAAGGCGACGGAGCCACTAGAGAAAGGTCTCATGTATGTGACGCTTGGGTCAACCAAAGATCGGCCAAAACCACGATGGTTGATCTGGGGCTACCCATAACTTCATGGCTGAAAGGGAAGCTCGCCGCCTGAACTTGAATTGGGAAAGAGATGCAGGGAAGATGAAAGCTGTGAATTCCGCAGCCCTACCAATTACGGGGATAGCGAAGAAACTCCAGTGAAGTTAGGAGATTGGAAGGGCTGTCGTTGACTTCGTAATTGTCAAGATGGATGATTTCGACGTGGTACTGGGAATGGAATTTCTGCTTGAACATAAAGTCATACCAATGCCCCTTGCCAAATGCTTAGTCATTACCGGGTCCACACCGACCGTAGTCCAAGCCAGTATCAAGCAGCCAAATGGGTGAGAATGATCTCAGCCCTCCAATTGAAGAGGGGCCTGGCCACGACGAAACCCACGTTCATTGGCCATCCCGATAGAATCAGTTGAGTCCACTGAAGGGAGATCCCCCAAGACGTTCTATTTGTCTTGGAAGAGTATCGGGACGTCATGCCGAAAAGCCTGCCCAAGTCCTTACCCCACGAAGGGGTATTGACCATGAGATTGAGTTGTTGCCAGGGGCAAAGCCGCCTGCCAAGAATGCATATCGGATGGCCCCGCCAGAATTGGCTGAGCTCCGGAAACAGTTAGACGAGTTGTTAGAGGCAGGATTTATTAGACCGGCAAAGGCTCCTTATGGAGCCCCAGTTACTGTTCCAGAAGAAAAGGATGGGAGCCTCTGGTTGTGCATCGACTATCGGGCCTTGAATAAGCTCACAGTCCGCAACAAATATCCCCTTCCTATCATCACTGACTTATTTGATCAGCTTCACGGTGCTAAGTATTTCTCGAAGCTGGACCTACGGTCTGGATATTATCAGGTTCGAATTGCTGAAGGAGACGAACCCAAGACGACCTGTGTCACGAGATATGGAGCCTTCGAATTCCTCGTGATGCCTTTTGGCCTCACCAATGCTCCAGCAACGTTCTGTACCCTAATGAACCAAGTGTTTCACGAATACCTCGACAAATTCGTCGTAGTGTATCTTGATGACATTGTGGTCTATAGTGCCTCGTTGGAGGACCATCGGCGTCACCTCCAACTAGTCCTTGAAAAGCTGAGGAGAAATCAGTTGTATGTAAAGAGAGAGAAGTGCTCCTTTGCCCAAGAGCGCATAATTTCCTCGGCCACGTGATTGAGTGTGGTCGGATTGGTATGGAAGAGGGCAAGGTGGCCGCAATTAGAGACTGGAGGGTACCATCATCCGTGACCGAACTACGATCCTTCCTCGGACTAGCCAACTACTATAGGCGATTCGTAGAAGGATTCTCGAGAAGAACAGGGCATTACCGAACTGTTGAAGAAGGATAGCCAATGGAGCTGGACTCCTGAATGTCAAGCCGCCTTTGAGGGCTTGAAGAAAGTGATGATTGAGGGACCGGTCCTCGGAATTGCCGACGTGACCAAGCCATTTGAAGTAGAACTGATGCTTCTGACTCGCGTTGGGCGGTGTTTCTCCTCCAAGACGGACACCCCATCGCGTATGAGAGTAGAAAACTAAATGATGACCGAACGGAGGTATGCCGCCTCCGAGAAGGAGATGTTAGCAGTAGTTCACTGCTTGAGGGCCTGGAGACAGTATCTCTTGGGGGCCAAGTTCGTGGTCAAGACCGACAATAACTCCATTTGTCACTTCTTCAACCAACCGAAGTTGTCCGTCCAAACAGGCACGGTGGCAGGAATGTCTTAGCGGAATTCGACTTCCAATTCGAACATAGATCGGGGAAGAGCCAACAAGCGGCTGACGCTCTTAGCCGAAAGAGCGAACATGCGGCCCTGTGCATGTTCGCCCGCCTACAAGCAAGTACGTTGAGTGCAACAGTACGAGAAACTGTCAAAACTCACTTGACAAATGATACAGCAGCGCAGGCCATCTTACAGTTGGCCAGGAGAGGGAAGACACGCCAGTTCTGGGTGGAAGATGATCTACTATACACCAAAGGCAATCGCCTCTACATCCTCAGATGCCGGGGAGTTACGAAAGGTCGCTGATGAAAGGAGTGTCACGACACACACCGTGGGCAGGACATAATGGTTGGCAGAGGACTTATGCCCTTCTGAAGCAAGGCTACTATTGGCCAAGTCTTCGAGACGATGTCATGCAATTTACCAAGACTTGCCTTGTCTGCCAACAAGATAGGTTGAAAGGGCGAAATTAAGCGGGTCTGCTGGAACCCCTACCTGTGCCCTCTAGACCGTGGGAGAGTGTGTCTCTCGACTTCATCACCCATTTGCCCAAGGTGGAGAGTTTGAATCGGTCCTTGTTATCATCGACCGGTTCTCGAAATATGCCACGTTCGTCCAACGCCGAAAATGTGCACAGCGTGATGACTGCTCAGTTTTCTTTTCAAAACACATCGTGAAAATTATGGGGTGTCCCCATGAGCATGTTAGCGATCGGGACGGAAGATTCACTGGGAATTCTGGACAGAATTGTTCAGAATATTGGGATCATCACTGAATATCTCCTCTAGCTATCATCCCCAAACTGACGGACAGACGGAACGCTTCAACAGTATGCTCGAGGAATATCTCGTCACTTTATCGACGCTAGACAGAAGAACTGGGTCCAGTTGTTAGATGTTGCTCAGTTCAGCTTCAATAGCCAGAAGAGTTCCCGCGACCGAAAAACACCCTTCGAAGTCGTGTGTCGGCAGACAGCCACTCATGCCCACACTTGGTGGACCACCCTTATGCAGGCAAAAGTCCTCAGGCACATAACTTCACTAAAGAGTGTGAGCAAAACCTCTGAGATTCGCTCGCGCCTACCTAGAAAGAGCATCGCGAAGAGGATGAAGAAGTGGGCTGATAAGAAGCGGAGGGGCCCTTGAGTTTCAAGCTGGGGACAAGGTCCTGATCAAGCTACGACCGGAACAGTTTCGTTTCGAGGCCAGAGAGACCAACGGCTAGTAAGGAAATATGAAGTCCAGTGGAGGTAATTGAGAAGGTCGGAGAACCTCATACAGGTTCAGTTACCTCATTGGATGAAGATATCACCCTGTCAATCCATGTGAGTATCCTGAAGCCCCTATCATCCCGATCCCGAGGACGAACAGCGAACATGCTAAGGCGCCCACCGGTCACGATGAAGAGTTCTGCTGAGAAAGAAGTTGCACAAATCCTGGATAAACGTACGCGCCGTATTGGAAGACCCAGACGAGAACTGACAGAGTTCTTAGTGAAATGGAAGGATCTCCCCGACGAAGAGATCAGTTGGGAGCGAGCCGAAGACTTGAAGAATGCAGCTCCAGCCATTGCAGGTTTTGAACAAGGTCGGTTGACGGGGACGTCGACCAATTAAGTGGGGGAGAATGTAACGGTCATGCTTGTCCAGGGCCTGTTGCCCATGGCCGCATGCCCAATCCAACCCCTTTTCTAGCTTACTTTCATATCCTGTATTGTATTAGTGTAGTTAGCTTGCTTTCTTTACATTTTCATTGTAATGACCACTCGCCCTTTTGCATATTGCAAGGGCGCCAGTTGGCTTTTTTGTTCAGAATGCACTATATGGGGATAAGACTAACCATCATTTCCTCATACCCGGAGTAGTACTCTATAAAGCCGTTGTTGTTGCTTATTGCTTTCTAGTCTACTACAATCTTTCTTCTTTATTCACAACTTACAATGAAAATGTAAAGAAAGCAAGCTAACTACACTAATACAATACAGGATATGAAAGTAAGCTAGAAAGGGGTTGGATTGGGCATGCGGCCATGGGCAACAGGCCCTGGACAAGCATGACCGTTACACGCGGCAAGCCATGCACTTCACTTCTTTGCATGTTCATCTACAATATATAAAGAAGTTTGGAGTCTTTTGAGAAAAAGAGAATGCAGAAATTTTGAGAGAAAATCTCTGTGAAAAGAAAATGGTTCTTCCTATCTGGTTGTTGTGTGTTCTTCATTGTTCTTCATCTTTTCAAGCTGTTCTTGGGTCCCACAACTCTGCCTAAAGCTCCAAGAGGATAGTAGGGAAGGCTTTGAGGCGGTTCACAGTGATTTCTAGTGAAAACAATCGTTGTACAATCGGATTCTTGGAGAGTTCTTAAAGGTATAATCTTGAAACCCTCTTTTTAGAAAAACATGATTTAGTTTCTATCGAAATTGGTGAATTTGAATACTTATAGATCTTTGATACTTCCGTTGCATGTTATTTAACTCTTTCATCAAGTCATCACTATTAAAATTAAAATTAAAATTTTACTTCATAATTATTTTAAATTAATTAATAGCTAATAAATTAATCAAAAAATATTAATGACTAAAAGAGAGCATTAATTAAAAATCAAGATAAAACTTGTAAAATTTTAAAATTTAGAGACCAAATTAGAACAAAACTCAAGACTAGATTCAAATCTAGGATCAAAAAGATATTTTATCGCATATTTTATGGATGTGACATCAGCCAACTAAAAGCCCAAAAAAAGCACATCAATTTAAACAAAAATAAATAAATAAATAAAATCCAACCCAATGTATCAGTTTATCCTTTTAAGTCCTATCAACTTCGTATTTGACCTCTATTATTTTCTTTTGCGAGAAGCTCTATTGGGAATCCGTTGAACAACTAATACATAAAATATTGACACAATTTAAAGTTGATAAAATTTAACACATACTATCATCAAGTATTAACCAATTGAGTTAATGCTCAAAGGGCCACGACAAACTAATAATTAAAATACCAAATGAAACCCACTAAATAATTCAATTTATATGCACTCACAAAAAATATCACACATTACCTTATGAGACTTTGCAATTGTTTCCCAATTAAACAATTATAGCATATGACACATACGTTTAAGATCCACCTCAATTTAAGATTATATATATATAACAGATGGATTAAAAACGAAATTACTATGATCTCGTATAATAATGATTTTTTTTTTAAAGATTTTTATCTTTTTTTTAAGTAACATTTACAATTTTAGCCAAATTCTGAAATAAAAATTAATGTTTAAAAACTTGTTTAGAAGTAGTATTAATAAATTTAATTTTTAAAAATCAGAAACTAAAAATCAAATGATTAAAAATATACACTCCATCACATCACCTCCGAAAACCTAATCTAAAAATGGATAGTGCACTGGAAAAACAATATTCAAAATCCACTTCCGAGCACATTTAAATACACAGATCGCTAAAACTCTGCTTATATATTTCTACTTTCTAGGCTTTTTCCAGGCCCATAAAACAAACTGTCGAATCAATAAATTCTAGCATCTTAGACATCAAATTTAAGAGTAAAAAATTCCAAAGCTAAATCCAAATAATCATAAGAATTTGAAAACAATTACTAAAAATCACATTTCTTTCCCATAAGGCCAAACCTTAAGCATCATATTTGCACAGATTCTCGAATCCCATGTATTCATGTCGCTGAATTTGTCCAATCATCTTTGAGATTCCAACTCCCCCTATCAAATCAAACCACAATCCATTTCAAATTTATAATATGTTTTGGTTTAATTTTTCAAATGTTTAATTTTGAAAATAAATTATTTTAGAAAAAATGAAATATTTGGTGACCCTTCAAAATAGTTCTAACACTTCTAAAATATATTTTAAACCATTTTTATCAACTGAATATAAATAAAAGTGACCTTTTTTTAACTTTTTTTTTTTTTAACTGGTAAGTCCAAATAGAGGAACAATGCATAAAGCAGTTTGGTTGTGTATGGTTTTCACCTAGAGAGATCGCACTGACGAATATTGTGAAGGACAAAATGAAGATAATTAAGGATGCTCTTCCAATCAACTCAATCAGCCTTCTGATTACGTGCTGTCCAATAAATGCAGCTATGGCGGCCACGAGGGTGAAGTAAAGAGCTGCAATATTACAACCTTGGTCAGTAAATCGATGGATTCAAAACTTTAGAAGAATTAAAAATTGAAATTTCTTGGTTTGATTATAACGTGTGTTTCATATTAGAGATCTCAAAAGTGTTAAAAAGATGAATGTTGTCCATTTTAGGTATAAACCCTCTTACTTTACTTTTGGTTAATTTTGTTTGTACACTCTTGACAGAAAGATAGTTGTAAAGGGAGTGTTTGGCCCACTAATGATACAAATGGGTGTTAAACTACTCAACTTTCATAGCAACATTATTAAAGTTTACACATTTATCGAGAAAATCTATTTTTTCTTCTTTCTCTATTTAGCACATTTATTAAAAAAATTCATCTTACAACTTTGCACTCCAAATATAAACTTTTTAATACCAACATATTAACTTCAGACTTCATAACTCAATTCAGTGATCCAAATATACCTAAAGTGAGATAGAATTGATTTACCATATGGAACGGGGAAACGGTCAAGAAGATAGTATTGTATAACAGACATAGATGAGGAGAATGTCATTCCAAAGGTTGCTGAAGCGCTCGATACCTGCAAAAGCAAAGGTAAAGAAAAGTTAACTTTGATGGGATTTCTAATGTACCCGTGGGGAAACTATAATAATACGATGTTTTGGAGTTTGGAAAGCAAACAAGTAGGTAGGATCCTAATTCGATAATGTGATCCCATCCTAAAAGAAGGAAAAAGAGAAACCAGTCGGAAATGGTGACAAATTAATGGAACTACAGAATTAATCTATTTTGAATAACGTAAGTTATATTATAAATTGTCCATGAATTTTAGAAACTTAAATTAAGAATTTAGTCCATGAATTCAAAAAAAATTATGAGATATTAAATTTTTAATTTTGTGTCCAGCTGATTCTTAAACTTCAAAATGTGTTTATTGACCTGTGTCAGAATTTGACTAAATTATTTGGTGACACAAAATTGAATTTAAAAAAGGTTAGATGGTCAGTGATCTATTGATAGATATTAAAAGTGTAGAAATATATCTGACAATTTTAATATTTATTTATCTATTACATACAAAATTAAAAACTCCAACGGTATTCAATAATGTAGATCATTATGCTCTATTGATGGGTCCCACAAGTCAGAGAAGAAAAAGATAATGATTGATGTCCCCCGTCCCCCCCGAGGAAGAGGTCACAGATTAAACAGTGGAGGTTCCATCCGTTTATTCAAGGCAATTGAAAAGGTAGTCGATGTATATAATATCGAAATCAAACGACATTGATTACCACACTATACAAACCATTATTATGTTCTTAATGACTGAAATTGGTTTTGTTTAGAATATATGACTCTATGGTACCAAAAATAATATATGACTTTATTGTACTAAAAATAATATGACTTTATATATGCAGATAGTTTTGATATTAATTTTGAGTTTAAAAAAATTGAGTTAAATTATATGTTTTAGTCATTCAACTTTGAAGTTTGTCAAAAATAAATTTTTGAACTAACAATTTTGTGTTCAACATATACCTGAATTTTAAAAATACTCCATTAAATCTCTAAACTTTCAATTATGTCTATTAAGTATTTATGCTTACAATTTGGTGTTTAATAAATCCTTGATTTATTTGATAAACTTTAGAATTTATGAATCCATCTAACACAATATTGAAGTATAATGTGATCAATTATATGTTTAATAGATTTGTTAATTTTACAAAATGTGAAATATGGTATGAATCTCTATTAGAAACAATATAAAAAATTGATGGAGCTACTCAACATTTGTGAAGTTAAAGGACTTAGGCCTGTTTAGCTTGGTTAGAGGAAAAAATGTATTTATCTGGGCATTTTAGTCTTTTTATATTACTCTACTGTATTAGGGTTTATCTTAGTCTAATTATATCTTGGGTCTGTGATATATGGGTAAGTTAAAAAATAATAAAAATAACTCTTTTATCGTGGTTTTTTCTCCCTGATCTAGGGTTTTTCACGTAAAACTTCCATTGTTCTTCTTCTTCCTCCTCTTATTTCAATATGGTATCAGAGTATGGTGATGAAACCCTAACCGTCATAGAGAAAAACTTAGCTAATGATAGAACCACTGCTGAAACGGTTAATGTCGCTGTCATTCAGGCTGTCGATAAGTATCTTCGATCGATCCACCTCAATCCGATGAACACGCTGCCATCGCACGATATCCAGTCACCGATTGGAACCAATTCAGCCTCGTCTCAGTCTGGCGCGGGAGTCTTTGGGCAACAACAAGCGTTGATCAAACCGGGCCATACGCGATCGAGCCAGATCTCCCTCCAGTCGTAGCCGCTCCACCTTGGCTCCGTGTCGTTCCAGCCAACGATACCCCCAAGTTCCGCGTCGCTGTTTCAGCCGCCGATCAATGCTTCAACCGTCGATCTAGGTGAGGCTTCTTCTTCCTTTTTTGGGTGGACAGAAACCACCTACGACAGCCACCTTAATCTTTTTCAACGTGTGCCAACCAATCATGGTGCTTCGAAGTTGATGGGTCTTTCTCCAGTTGGGGTCCAACAATAATTGGTTAGCCTTCAACACCAGATTGCTACCCTTGGAACCAACACAACTCTTTAGGCAAATCCTGTTAACTCTGACCTTTCTTCCAATCTACCGATATATTCAGAAAACCCGATAACTGTTTTCTCTAATTTACCTACAACAAATATTTTATCTGGTGCTATGGAAAATTCTACAAGGTTCATTACAGATGAGAAGTTGAATGGTCAAAATTATTTCTTTTGGTTCCAATTCATCAAAATGGCCCTCGAGGGGCGACATAAGTTTGCGTATCTTACTGTTGTGATACCGAGACCTCGACCTAAAGACCCTCAAGAGCACATCTAGAAGGGAGAAGATTCCTTACTCCACTCTCTGCTTGTTAAGAGCATGAAACCTCAGATAGGGAAACCCTTGCTGTATCATGCAACTACTCGGGATATTTGAGATGCAGTACAGAAATTGTATTCTAAGAGGCACAATGCATCACATTTGTACACCTTATGAAATCAGGTTCATGAGTGCAGACAAGGGAACATGAACATTACATCTTATTTCAATAAATTAGCTTTATTGTGGCAGGAGATAGATATATATGGTGAGATTGTTTGGGATTACTCATGCGGTGGGGTTCGATATTCAAAAATTGAGGAAGTTGGTCGTCTTTATGACTTCCTTGTTGGATTGAATTCCAAATTTGACACAATTCACAGTCGAATATTGGGACAATGACTGATACCATCTCTAATAGAAGTCTGTTATGAGGTTCGTTTGGAGGAAGATACGTCAAGTACCATGAGCGAGTTGTCACTGTCATTGATTCCACTACATTTGGTGTGAAATCATCTAGATCTGATGGTGACAAGCATAATGGTAAAACTTTTCCAGTATGTGAACATTGCGAGAAACCTTGGCATACAAAGGATTAGTGTTGCAAGTTACACGGTCAACTCTTGAATGGCAGATGTCGCCCTCCAAATGATAAGTCAAATCCTGGTCGAGCTTTCGTGAGTGACTCTACTAGTAATACGTCACAATCTCAGGTGACCAACCAGAATGACCCAAGTACTGTTGGGGTTAGTGCAATTGTCTAATTAGGCACTCCTCAATCCTTTAGTCTTATTATTAAGGGTAGGAAAACATGGATACTAGATTCGGGTGCAACAGACACTGGACAGGCTCATCTGACCAATTCCTCTCATATGTTCTGAGTGTTAGTAATGAAATAATACGGATTGCAAATGGGTCCTTAGCTCCTGTTGTGGGAAAAGGTCATCTTTCTCCGTTCTAGGGTTTGACCTTACAGAATGTGTTGTATGTTCCAAAAATATCCTACAATTTGATGTCTATCAGTAAAATAACTAGGGATCTTGACTACCGAGTTATTTTCTCACCAGATACTGTTTTGTTTCAGGACTTGAGCTCGAGGACGATGATTGGCATTACCCAGCATGATAGGAGACTCTATTTCCTTTATGATGATGTTGCCTCTAGGAGTTTTTATAGAACTAGTTTGTTGTCTTTATTTTCAACTTCTGAAAAAGATTATTTGTTATGGCATTTTCGTCTTGATCATTCAAACTTTCAATATATGAAGTATTATTTCCCCATTATTTCATAATGTGGATGTTTCTTCTTTGTCTTGTAATGTGTGCATACGTGCAAAACAACACCGAGTTGCCTTCCCATCTCAGCCTTACAAACCTTCCCATCCCTTCCATCTTGTCCATGGTGATGTTTGGGATCCCTCAAACATCACTACTTCATCTAGAAAGTGTTGGTTTGTAAAGTTTATTAATGATCACACCCGTCTTACATGGGTGTTTCTTCTCACTGACAAGTCAGAAGTAATGTCTGTGTTTAAACAATTTTATGCCATAGTAAAGAACCAGTTTAACACCAAGATTTCCATCCTTCGGAATGACAATGGTCGGGAGTTCGCTAAAACACCCTTCGAGAGTTCTTGACTTTGAAAGGTATTACCAATCAAAGTTTGTGTGCTAATATTCCTCAACAAAATGGGGTGGGTGAACGGAAAAATTGTCACCTCATTGAGGTTGCCTGGTCCCTTATGCTCCCTGCCTCACTTCCCTCTTATTTATGGGGAGATGTCATTCTAACTATAGCTCATCTTATTAATCGGATGCCCTCTCGTGTTCTCAAATTTCATACACCTCTTGAATGTTTCAAAGAGTCTTACATATCCACGTGTCTCATTCCGAATGTTCATCTTCGAGTGTTTGGATGTACTGTGTTTATCCATAGTCATGGTCCTCACCGAACTAAATTTGCCCCTCGTGCTCAAAAGTGTCTTTTTCAGGTATCCCCTTCACCAGCAGGATTATAAATGTTTCCATCCATCATCGAAAAAGTACTTTGTTTCTATAGATGTAATATTCCTTGAGGATAAACCCCTTTTTCCCGTTAGTCCTCTTTAAGGGGGAGAATACTAGTGAAGAGAGTAACTTATCCACATACTATGTTCCCGTGGACTTTCTTCCTAAGTCTATCCTGAATACCAATGACATTGTCCTTCCTACTAAACAAATGTCCTGAATAACATACTACAGGAAGAATCTTATAAAGGAACCTACTAAACAAGTGCCCTGGATAACATACTACAGGAAGAATCTTATAAAGGAAATAGCATCTCCTGTTGCTTCACTGGCTACTGTCCATGAATCGGAACCGACACCAACTCAAGCCCAAGGTACTTCTATTCCTAATAATACTAATGAGTGTGTTGATGTGACTAAAAGTGATGAAACTGATGAGATTGTTCCAGAAAATGACAAAACTACATATAGTAATGAGTCTTCAGGAGAAACTTAAAAGGGTGAGGGTTTGCTGCAAGTAAGTAAATATGACCACTATTCTCTTACTGATGAGAGGTCGAGTAAAACAGGAGATTATGATACCTCCCTTGATATACCCATCGCCTTGCTAAAAGGGACTAGGTCATGTACCAAGTACTTCATGCATAGTTTCCTTTCTTACAGTAATTTATCTTATGGGTTTAAAACTTTCACTACTAACCTGGATACTATAACAATACCGACCAATGTGCATATGACCATGGAGATTCCCGAATGGAAGATTGCAGTCATGAAAGAAATGAGAGCTCTTGAGAAGAATAAAACGTGGGATCTTGTAGCTCTCCTAAAAGGCATAAAACCGTTGGGTGCAAATGGATTTTCACTGTGAAAGTTTAATGGAACTTTGGATAGATATAAGGCCAAGTTGGTTGCTAAGGGTTTACTCAAGCTTATGGAATTGATTACCCAAAAACCTTCTCTCCAGTGGCAAAGCTGAACACTGTTCGAGTTCTTCTTTCAGTAGCCGTGAATAAAGACTCATCCACCAGCTTGATGTGAAGAATGTGTTCTTAAATGCTGAGTTAGAAGAAGTATATATGAGTCCTCCTCCTGGATTTGAAGTTTAATTTAATCATCAAGTTTGTAAACTCATAAAGTCTCTGTATGGTTTGAAATAGTCTCTGAGAGCTTAGTTTGACAAGTTCACCACCTTTGTTAAGTCCCAAGGTTACATTCAGGTGCACTCTGATCACACATCGTTCACAAAGAAGTCAACATCGGGGAAGATGGTTGTTTTAATTATGTACGTAGATGATATTGTTCTGTCAGGTGATGATGCTGCTGAGATTATCAGGCTAAAACCGAAAATGGCTGATGAATTTGAGATTAAGGATCTTGCGAGTTTAAGATATTTCCTTGGAATGGAGATGGTGAGGTCCAGAGAAAGGATTTCTGTCTCTCAACAAAAATACATCCTTGATCTGTTGAAGGAGACATGGATGACTGGATGTAAACCCATCGATACCCCTAGTGAAGTCAACGCTAAGCTGGGAGAATTTGTCGACAGAGTTCCTGTGTATAAAGAGAGGTACCAATGGCTAGTAGGAAAATTGATTTACTTATCTCATACTAGACCAGATATATCCTATGTTGTCAGTATGGTGAGTCAGTTTATGCAAGCACCTTACGAGAAACATATGGAGGTTGTACTTGAATTCTGAGGTATTTGAAATCTACACCAGGAAAAGGCCTAATGTTCAAAAAATATGACAGAATATGCATTGAGGCTTACACTGATTCTAATTGGGCAGGATCTATTACAGATAAAAAGTCAACTTCAGGGTATTGTACCTTTGTGTAGGGTAATCTTATTACTTGGCAGAGTAAGAAACAAGGTGATGTTGCTAAAAGCAGTGCTGAAGCTGAATCCACAACTATGAGTCCAGGAATATGTGAAGAGATATAGTTGAAGAAAGTTTTGTCTGATCTTCGCCAAGATAGTGATACAACTATGAAATTCTATTGTGATAACAAGGCAACTATAAGTATAGCCAACAACTTTGTGCAACATAATAGAACTAAACATGTGGAGATTGATAGATACTTCTTCAAAGAAAATCTGGATAGTGGCAGCATCTGCATTCCCTACATTCCTTCGAGTCAACAAGTTGCTGACATTCTTACTAAAGGTTTACTCAGGCAAAGCTTTGATACTTGTGTTAGCAAGTGGGATCTTAGTGACATCTACATTCCAACTTGAGGGGAAGTGTTGAAAATGACTATGTATTTGCCCTAAGGGTATTTTAGTCTTTTTACATTACTCTATTGTATTAAGGTTTGACTTAGTCTATTTGTATCTTGGGTCTATGATGTATGGGTAAGTTAAGAAATAATAAAAAGAACTTTTCTATTGTGGTTTTTTTCTCTCTGATCTAGGGTTTCCCACATAAAACTTTCTTTGTTCTTCTTCTTCCTCTTCTTATTTCAATAAAACTCTTTTGATAAAAATTATTTAAAATACTTCACTTTGAAGGTGTTTCAAAAACTATTTTGAGTGATTGACAAACACTCCAAATTTTTCTAAAATGACTTATTTCTAAAATCATGCCAAACACACATTTATTAGACATAGAATTAAAGTTAAAAGAATATATAATTATAGCTTTTTTATGCCATTAAAGAAAATATAAATAATTTTCTAAACAATAAGTGTGTGTAATAAGAACTATAAAACTAAAGAATATTATTTACTATTTAAATAATTATACAATAGGATATATTCAATTTATGGTAAGAAATATGGCTTAAAATTTAGACCGCAAATTGATAAGAATTTAAGTGTTTGTTTACTTTCAAATTCTATTTTATATTTTCAGATTCATTGAGGCAGTGAGTACACGATTGATAAATAAACTGAATTTTATTCTCGAAAACTGTTTTTGGATTTTGTGATCTAAATAGTGCAAATTTTGAAAGCAATATTTTTGTGTTTTCAATATATTCAAATTTTGAATTTGAAATTTTAAAATACTTAATTACATTGAAAAGGATAAAAACATTAATAAATATAATATCAAATGTTATAAACTCAATTGTTTTTTATAAATTAAAATATATATTATATAATATATTATAAATTATGTGATTTTACAAAATAAGAATTATAAAAAAAAATTAACCTAAAACAAGTTCATAAATTAGTTGATAATAGGTCACATTAAACCTAATATTTAGTGATTAATTACAATTAATTTTATGATTTATAATTATATTATCAAAACACATTTTGAAAAATTGGTTAATTTGAAATTTAATTTCTAAAATCTACTGTCAAACACATATCAGATAACATGAAATAGGATTATGTTTTTAATTAATCGTTTGTTTTCAAATTGCCTAAAAAACAGTCTGTAAGTAATTTATTTTAAAGGAAAAAAAAGTTCTTATGTATATATAAAAAAAAATTCTTATAAATAGAAAATTTTCAAAAATATTTATATTTTATAAAAAAAAAAATTCTAAAAGTACATTTGAAACTTTTTATTATAAAGTTTAATTTTTAAATATATATATATAGATAAAGGAAAACAACAATAAAGACACTTTTTTTACCTCTTGTAACCAGAAAAAGAGAGAAAAAAAACTTTTTTACCCAAAAAAACTAAAAGACGTTGATGGCAGAGGGCATGTGCCTCCCTAAGGTCATAAATTAGCCCAGACTCAAAGTCCTCCCAGACAGAAAATAAAGCAAAAGCAAAATTTTAATGGCGTGTGCAGGAGGTTACAGATATGTACCTGAGGGGGAATGCCCAGCTCCAGAAACAGAGGACCCATAATAAATCCTCCACCAAGTCCAAGTAGCCCACCGACAACTCCGGCCACTATGCCCAAGAAGCAATATAGAACAAGCTGGTGAATTCGAAAATCTGTCTTCTGATTTCCTAGTGATGCAATTTTTCTCCTTCCTTTATACAAGCTAACTGCTTCATAACCAGATACACCAAAAGCAATTGGCACCTGTAAAGCAATTCTGGGTAAACAAGAAATCAAACCAGAGAAAGCACAAAAGAATTTGGAAGTGGATCAGCAAACTTACCTGCAGGAAGTTCAGTACCCAGTATTCCCATGAACAATTGGGTGAATGCTTCTGTTTTCAACATTAAAGGGTTGATTTTCAGTTTATTGAGATTGCAAAATAAAGTGTTGATTGATGTTCAACGTTGAAAATGGAAAAAGGAAAAAAGAGCTAAAAACCTTGGTAATCTGTATTGCAAGAAATGCAACCCAAACTAATACAAGAAGCCCCATTTCTTTCCAATACACATTCTTGAGAATTGGAACCTGCCATTTCAATCACAATTCAGCATTCTCATTTCTGGTAATCTTTCTTCTCAATATATATTTTTATATAAAAGAAACATTTGAAAGGGGATTTCAAATGTTACGTAAAATCTCTCCAATTGGTAAAGGGTATTAAAGCTATAGTAATGAAAGAGGGAGAAGATTTACACCAAGATACAACCAAAACATTTATAGGCAGGATAAAAAATCTAACAAAAGATAGTTCCTTATCTTAAAAGAATCTATGGTAATCATGATTCAGCACTCTCATTTCTGATATCATTTATGACTATGAATGAACTTACCTCGTCAATGTGGTTCGTTTCGGGCCTATGGTTCGGGCCACTGGGAAGAGGAGCATATGCAGTATCGGCTTGAATATCTAATTTTACAAACGGTGGAATATGAAATAAGATCAAGGATTAGCACCATCTTGATATGATAAACAATAAATAGGCTCACCATTTGATTCAGCGCGCCTAGCAGCCTCCTAAAGTTGAAAAGAAGTGGCATCCAGTTGTTAGAAACACGATATTCATATCAAAAGACCTACATTTTATTTTAACCAAACTATGTGCAGCAGAAACTTGAAGTTTCAAGTTTAAGAGATAACCGTTTTCATTATGGTTTCCTTCTTCCAAGTTTCAACCCCCTTCAAAAACGATTTCGTCGATGTACCTGCAAAACACGAATATCAGGCGGAGGATAAACAGAGCAGAAAACTATTAAGTATGAGGTTGAACAAGATGCATCTCTACATTACCTAAGAAGAGAATGATGAGGAGGACAGTAACCATCCAATCAGCAAATATGACATTAAAAACTACCCCAATGCTGATGCCCAGCATGAGCATAGGCATGATAAGAAGCACCAAATCATAGTCAATGATAGGAAGATCAAGTGTCGGATGCCTTAGCTTAAGATTATAGTAGACTGTTGATGCTGCTGCTCCCATTATCATACCTTTAGCAAACAAAAGAAACAAGAAGAACTATTATACAAGTTAAACATATTAAGAGCAAATCCTGAGCAGATTGGAGTTGGTTTGATATTACAAAGATCATTCCTCATACATTTCGATATAGCTGTTGATGACTTCGGATCAAACCCAATGACTAGACTAAGCATAGGAACATAAATTCCCCCACCACCAACACCTCCTACACTCCCAAATGCAGCACCCAAAAATCCAACAACAGAACCAACTACAATCTGCCACCCAAATTCCATTTCCTGCAAAGAAAATTAAAACTTACTATTAATCCATCTACTTTTCTCATGCTCTTATTTATAATTTAGATCTTACCTCAGAACTTCATTACAACTTCGAGGTGAAAGTTATGTAAAGTTCTAATGATGTGACCTTGAATATACTATTTGTTTAGGCATGCGGCTCAAGCTCAAAACCTTTTCCAACATTGAATATGAATCTTTCTAAAAGGTCTTTTCTACAAGTCCAGAGAATAATCTTCATGAAAGCACCGAAGAATTCACTAAAAAAAATAATATGCAGAATTCCATTTTCACATTGAAACCATAAACAACACAAAAAGATGTGCTAATTGCTAGATCTGAACCAACACAAAGCTTAACATGAGAGTTTCAAAATCTTTTCCAAGGAAAAAGGTTTCAAAAGGAGAAAAACTTAGTTCCAACACGATGAGTTGACCCTCACAAAACCAAGATTTATTCTAACTTAACAGCTCAAAATTAAGTTCAAAGATCTAAACTACGTTTTCTTTTAAGCACCAATTTGAGAAACATTAAAATGATTGGAGAATATGCAAGTACGTGATCTTCAAAAAGATGAACAAAACAAATGTGATTGCATTAGGAATTTTGTTTTCATCTATATAAAGGGAAAAGAGATCTTGTAGTGACTTACAGGCCACACATGATGATACCCTGTTTTGTCTGACTGCCACAAGAAATTCAAAGCTCCTTGGAGCAGATTCATATCTCCGGAACTTCCTTCGAGCTTCATTTTTCTCTCGCCGGAAACCAGAGCCAACGCTATAGCAAAGTTGAACATCGTCAACGCCATTGACCGAAAACCGGCGCATATTTTTCCAAATCCACCCGCCATTGAAACTCTGAAACCTTCCCAATCCAACTTTCTGTAAACAAAATCAAGAAAGCTGTTCGTACGAGGCACAAGGGCAATGGCTTGTATTTGTAAGAATACAAATCAATGACGATGACAATGAAAATGAAGTTTGATGAAAGATAATGTATGGTTGAATTGTTTGAATTCTTCCTCAACCACATATAATAGCTACAAAATCATTGCTCAAATGATTTCTCACTATCCATTTGAATTTGATAAACGTTCCACTTGTTCGTCACTTCATCTTACAACAAAATACTGTTTGATACGAACGGTGTAAAAACAAATAAACCTAGAACATCAGTTTTTTGTATCAAATACGAAACGAAAATAAATATAAGAATCAGACACAACGAAAATTCGATCCATCCGTGTGCGCAAGTGGTTGAAGAGAAACGTATTGGATTGGATTCTTCATACACACGCCTCTAAGAATATACTCTCTCTCTCATTTTTTTTTCCTTTTTTTTTTAAATAAAAAAAGAATATACTCTTCTTTTTTTTTTTTTTTAATGCATGTGCAACTACTTATTTCTTGTTTTTGTGAATCTAAAATTAGGAAAAACATCCCTTTGATTATTTATCGACTGCATTAATGGGGTATTAAATCTCAATATTTCCATCCATATTTTGATGAGTCTTGATATCAATATAAAAATTAAAGTGATGTCTTTATTATATCGTCAATCTTTTTATAAATCATAAAAAGAAACAGCAATAAATATAATTATAAATATTAAAAAATTTATTTTAAACGATAAAAATGCTGAAAATATTTATAAATAATAGTAAAATATCATATACTACTATTTATGTTTATCATGACACAGAAAGTTACATATAATATATTGCAATCTATTGCCATTTATTTTGGATAGTACAATTTTACTATATTTGTAAATATGTTGGTTTGTTTTTCTATATTTAAAAACAGTCCTAAATTTTAAATATGTTAATTTTTTTTTTTTTTTTTGTTAATTACTTAAAATATTTTGTTTGAATCTGTTATTTTTATATTTTTCATTAATATTTTCAACATTTTGATTAAAGTAACATATTGACATTTCATGAATTGTATCTTTACTTTTTTTTTTTTTTTTGTGTTTTTAATTTATGCTTATTTTCACTCTTTTCTTTATTACAAATTTTAGTGATCTGCTATTTTTTCTATTTTTCATATTTTATTTTCACTACTTTTTATACTATAATTTTTACTACTTTTAAATATACATTGAATTTTTAGTCAAATTCTTTAAACAAGAATTAAAACGGTTTATTTTAGTTTAACTATGTAGGATATGAACGACACAATAAAAGAATATTTATAAGATGATATGATTTTATAAGTTTAATTTTCAAAAAAAAATAAATAAATGGTTATCAAACAATGTTAATATCATAATTACATTTTGCATCTTAATAGATATATTTTAATTTTTATGGTCATTCTCATGAATTAATCTAGTTTTTTTTAATACAATAGAGTAAGAAAATTTGAATCGCAAACTTTTTAGTCACTAACACATTTATATGTCAGTATTATACTTGTGTTTCACCTCATGTAAAGTTAACTTTTATTGAAATTACATTAGTGATTAGATTTTTGTTTAGATTTCTTATTTTTATTATAAATTAATGGCTAAACGAATTAAAATTTGTATAGTTCAATCTGATAGTTGGGAAAAAATTGTCAAAAACAACCCTTAAATATTTCCATATTTCAAAATCAATACCCTTTTAGAAAATTCGTTGAAATATTCTTTCTGGTCCATCTTGACATTAATCTTGTCTGAGGACTCATGAGGTAGCTTAGAGTGAGCTCATAAAACTCTCGGTGTTAATCCTACCCGTGATTTTACCAAAAAAACCCAAAACATGGGATAGTACGAAAAAGTTACTTTTTTTTATCTAAATCTCGATGATTGATCTCAACTGAGATTGACCAAGAAAAACTATTTGAATGAATTTTCTAAAAGGTACTAGTTTTGAAATATGAAAATTTATTGGTGCTAGTTCTGGAAATTTTCCAAATCTTAGAGGTAAAAACTGGTAAAGGATTGAGACACTACATTTTCATTTTAGGAAAAATTATCTTTCTAGTCCCCATGTTTTGAACAATATATGTATTTGGTTCATGAATTTTAAAAGTGTACTTTTTTAATTCTCAAGTTTATAAAAATAGGTCTATTTAGTCTCTAAATTTTCAAAATGTATTTTTTTAGTCTTCAAGTTTATAAAAAAAAATAGATTTAAAAATGAGTTGTTTTTAAATATAGAAAAATAAACTAAAATATTTACAAAATATAGTAAAATTTTAGAACTATTAGTAATAGACACTATGAGACTTCTATCAATGTCTATCAATATCATTGATACAAGACTATCAGTATCTATCAGCGTCTATCATTGATAGTTCTAAAATTTTGCTATATGTTATAAATATTTTCAACAATTTTATCATTTTAAATAATTTCACTTTAAAAGGTCTTTGAAGTATTTTTTGTTTGAATAATTATATTATATTCAAAATTAGACAAAATAGTTTTAGATAAGATTTGATTTTTAAAAATTATTCTTCTAATTTGAAATCTAATCTAATTATTTTAAATAACCGTATAAAGTTATTTGTGGGACTTTTTAAACCTATTTTTAAAAAAACTCGAAACTAAGTAGGTGCATTTTGAAAACTACTAAATAGGACCACTCTTATGAATCTCGAGACTAAGGTATAATTTTTCCTTCATTTTATCTAAAAAAAAAATGAATTTTCACTATTTATTTATTTATTTTCCTTTCGTTTTATAATCTCTCTCTTCTTTACTTTTGCTTTAAGACTGTCAGCAGCCGAGCCCAGGACTAGGACGGGCAATAAAGAAATAGAGTGACGTTATTGGTGGAACCAATGAATAATGACAAACGAGAAACAGCTATTTGATTGGAAGCACCCCTGTTCTCCTTTTTTCTGCAAAAAAACGTGATTTTATTCCACAATTTTAGCGTTCATTTTCATCGGTGTAGTTAATCACAACCAAGAAAAATAAGAAGACGACGACGGGAGGGTTGAAAGTTATTTGGCATCGACAATTACTTTTCAACTTTTTGTTCATTTCAAAGGGTAATACGGTAATCCTACAATGTTACATTTTCATTCCATGTCGAAGTAAATATTCAGCGTACCTCAACTACATAGTATTTATAATTTATATTATTGACCTCTCGAGGTCAGAGGTTCGATTCTCTATATTTCAAGATAATTGAGAAATTAAACACACTCTTAGTTTATTCTGATCATATATTTTTAAAATATCTATTTTAGTAACTAAAAATTTGACTATTTTAGACCTCACCTGTCAAATTTTAACTTAAATGTTTTACATGATGGAAGCTTTTTAATGCAAAATTATGACTATATTTTAAGAAATTTAGTGAATGAAATATCATACTAAAATTTTGATTGGAAAAATTAGATAAAAATAGGAATAAATAGTCCAAAATAGTCACTTTTTAAAATTACAAGAATTAAAATGGTCTTGAAATTACATGGATTAAAATGAATAAAGAAATTTAGAGTAGATAGATTAAAATAAACATTTTGAAATCAAATCAACTAAAAATGAACCAACTATAAAAAAAACAAACAAAAAAATTTAATAGCAAAAATTGTCTTACTTAAATTATAAGTTTAGTTCTGTGAACTTTATAGTGGGTGTCTATTTGATCTACGAATTTTCAAAATTATAATTTTTTATCTAAATTTCATAGATTTACTTAAAAAAACACAAGTAAAAATTTAAAGTTTTTATACATAAAGTTGAAAGTCATATCTAATAAATTAATTAATTTTACGAAAATTTTGAATTTTTTCGAACATTTTAGGCACAAAATAAAAAATTCAAATATAGATATTTTAAGTTCTTAAACATTAATTCAAGCCTATGACATGCCAAACGCCCTAGTTCATGAATTGATTATTAATTGTATTGTAGCGTGCACCAACCCATCAAGAAAGGGTGGGCAACCTTGCAATTGCGTGGTCAAGCCTTATTCTCTTTCTCTCTTTTTTTTTTTTTTTTTTTTTTGACTTTTAAATTCTTTTTACTGTCTATTATTAGAATTATTTTTTTCTTATCTAGGTACTTTTTAACTTATTTAATTTGATAAAGTAATTTAAAGATATAAATTTTGGTGGGACTTTTAAGTTTTAAGAAGTCTAATTAGGTCTATCTACTTTTAAAAAGTAGCCGTGTTTGTTCATATTTTTAAAATTTTAACTTAACTTTATGTATATTATAGGATGAAAATCTTTTAAAACAAATTTATTATTGATGGTGCTTGTAGTATCAACCTCGAAATCTAAAGTTCGATTTTACTGCCTCACTTGTGGTATAAAAAGAAACAAATTTATGATTACGTTGTAAGAATTTTAGTGAATGAATTGTTTTTTTTAAAAAAAAAAAATTGATTGAAAAAATAGCAAGAAAATAAAAATGAATAGACAAGAGTGATATATGTGTTTTTTTTAAAAAAAAAAAAATAATAGACTAAGTTAACATTTTAAAAGTAAAAAAAATAAAATGAATAAAAGTTTAAAGTACAAAAGTCAATATGATCATTTTGAAAGTATACGATTGATGTCGAAGAATAGATCAACCGTAATTTGTATTTCGAGAAAAAATAGTTCAATTGCATGCAAGACAATAGAATTTGAGCACTAGTGTGGTGTCAAGCCACACATACTCTGATGCTCAAGTCAGTTTGTTTGTAAGTAACTTGATAATAAAAAATACTAAGGTAATAGCTATACCTTTGACCAATGGCTTTGGTCGTTTATATAGGATGTTAATGTGTAACTTATGTTTGAGCTCATAACTACCCTCTAATTTTCAGAACTGCTATTAATATTCATTGGATGGTTATACTACCACCACTTAATGTGTAACCGATGGTTAAGTGCATCACCCACTCAATTCCTCAGCAGTTCCTTTATGAACTGTCTATTGAGAATATAGACGGTTTCAAATTCAATTACTCTAAGGATTCCATAAGTCATCTGAGCTGACTATAACACTACAAGAATTTTGGTTTTTCCCGACAAAAGAAAAACCGTTGGGATAACCCATTTTTCCCAACTCTTGTATTGAGGCGTCGGGAATAAATTATCTCCCGAAGGATGTTTGATTAGGGTCGAGATAAATTAGTTATTCCGACGGTAACTACTTATCCCAACGGTTTTTCCACCATCGGGAGAGGGTTGATTATAACCTTCCTTCTTCTCTTCATTTTCCCCACCGCTGTGACCTTTCCCATTTTCTCTCTAACCACAAACGTCTATTTCTCTCCTCCCCGCACAAATCAACTGTCACACAGATCGTCTTTGACACCAATTGCGATCGTTCGCTGCCAGATCCCCATCCTCTCCTCCCTGTTGTTTCGTCATTCGTCATCCTCTCCTCCCTGTTGTTCGTCGTTCGCTGCTAGTGACCTTTCCCTCTTCGATCTCTTCTTCATTTTCATTATTATGTCCATTTCTTACTCCATTTTTTCCTTTTTAATCTATCTCTGCAGTTATTATTGCTTGTTGATTCTTCTCCATCTCGTTGTTATGTTTTCTGGTGATTTTTTGGTGAGTTTTTATGGTTTTGGTGATATCTATAGTAATTTTTGCTTATCGCTTTGTTTTGGTCGTTGTTCGGTTCAAACGCGTACATTTATGTGCTTATCGTTTTTTTTTTTTTTTGCTTATACATTTTTACGCTTGTTGTTGATTGAATTGTTTTTTGTTTAATAATCCGTATTTTTGTTTTGTTGATTTGTTGATTTATGTTCTTGTTTGTGTAGAAATTGATGCTGGAATTCCTTTGTGAAACTTATTGGTTGCCATTGATGTTCTTGGATGATTTTCTTCGTTAAAACATTTTTTCTTGATGAGTGTAATTTAATTTCTACTTGTTTATTTCTTTCACTTTTTAGTGTGATTGACTTCTTTTTGTTGTTGCATTAGTAATTGATGTATGTATGGAAATGGTAGATATATATTCATTGTGATTGCCCAATAATATATTTGGTACTTTCTTTTCTCCTAGGTTGTAAATTTGTAGTATTGTATATGTCTTGATTTGTTTGTTTTGTTTTGCACAATGGAAGATAATAATTAAGTAAGATAAGAAGATCATCTTAATGATATGGAATAATCATGTAAATCTGATATTCTTTTTCATTTCACAACTTACGTATTGTTGTATAACATATATTTTTGTTCGCATAGGAACAATGGTAGGCCTTACAGCTCATGAAAGATAAATCGAGTTAGGTATGAGCTCTTCAACTTGGTAGTAAACTAATTATATTAGGTTTAAAGTTGGTATAGGGATAAATATATAATTATGATTAAGTTTAAGTTGAGTTTTAAGTTCTATATTAATTTTGAGATTGAAATATGTAAATTCGAGTTGGTTTGTTTCAATTCATTAATGTTCTTAGTTGAGTTTTAAGTTTTATATTCATTTTGAGATTGATATATGGTCTATTGAGCATTAATCTTATTTAAATTTGTATTTTGTAGGTATCTTGAGATTTGTGTTGAAGATGTACTTCCCGACGAGCTTAGTTAGGTTGTAAAATTGTGTTTTATAGGTAGTTTGTTATTATGTAATGTTATTTCGGAGTTAAGGATTTGTGGATGTTATATTATATTTAAGAAAAATAGTATTAGTAGTTGTTTACTTGACAAATACTTAAGATTCAAACATGTTTATTTGTGAAATTATTATAGTTTATTTGATATTTGTAAGATTCAAACAGGTATAGCATTTGAAAAAAAAAAAAAAAAAAATCCCGACGACCAAAAAAATCGTCGACATAAGCTGACTTCTCCTGACAGTTGTAATTTATTCTTACCGTCAAGAGAAATGACTTATCCCGTCGCCAAAAGGAACTGTCGGCATAAATTGACATCTCTGGATGGTTGTAATTAATTACAACCATCGGGAGAAAAAATTTATCCCGAAGGTTTCATTTAAGGTCGGCAAAAAGACCCCATCCCGAAGGTTTCATTTGATCCGTCGAGATATCTTTTTTTTCCTATGACACGACTTTTTTGGATTGGGAAAGGTTTCCCCAAAGGTGCTTTCCCAATGATTTTTTCGAGATTGGATTACTGTCGGGATAGGTTTTGCCGACGATTTTTTAAGCTTTTGTTGACGGTTTCCATCGTCGGGAAATGTCCAAATTCTTGTAGTGTAAGCTCTCTCATAGGTCCTTTCAGTTACCACTAGACTTCCTCATGTGTCATTCGAGCTACCACTAGGCTCTTTTATGGGTCTTCTAAGTCTCTCTAAGCTCCCTCGTTGACCCTCTGAGCTCCCTCTAGACTCCCCTATAGGTCCTTTAAGTTCCCTTTAGGCTCCCTCATGGGTTCTATTAGCTTCCTCTAGGCTACCTCATGGAATCTCTCGACTCCCCATGATTCCTTTGAGCTTTTTTTAGGATATTACATAGGTCTTTTGAGCTCACTCTAAGCCACCTAATAAATCCTTCTAAATTCTCACTCCAAGCACCCCCATGGGTTTTCTGAGCTACCATTAGGCTCCTTTTGAGCTCCCACGGGTCCTCTAATCCTCATTAAGCTCTCCTATGGGTTCTTTAAACCTTCTCATGAGTCTTCTAAGCTCCATTTAAGCTCTTCCATAGGTCCTCTGAACTCATTTTAGGCTCTCCATGAGTCTTCTAGACTTTGTCATGATGGGTCCTTTGAACTCCCCTCATGAATCCTATTGACATGGAGTGAAATTTAACTATAACGTATACAACAAATGACCTAAAGTTGAAAAATACTTGAACCATAATGAACATTTATCGGGGTTTCTTTTTCTACTAGGTATTATTTTTTAACTTTTTTAAATTTGTGTTACTATTTATTATTATTATCACTTGGGAAATACTAGAGTAGATTGGGAACCATAAAATGTCGCAATATATAATTCGACTTTTTTAATCGTGTTTCTATGAATAAATAATTTAATAAAAAAAGGTAGTAGGTAGGAATATGAACGGAATCAATATAAGAACGCAAACACGAAATCTTTGCTCGTGATACTCTGATGTAATATTTTCAAAACTAATCCATTCAGTTTTTTAATTATACTTTTTAAAAGTTAAAACGATAGCACTTAATCATCACCTTGGTAATATCCAATAAAGTTTGGACTAAAATACTACTTCAATATCTTTCTTTTCAAATTTGTTCAATTTTAATTCATATACTTTCAAATATTCAATTTTTACAAATCTGCTTTCATATCTTAAATTTAGTCACTATTAATTAGTACTATGATGTTGATATTTTCAATTTTTTGTAATTAACTATTGATGTCGAAATTTTGTCTAAATTCTCTTCATGGACAACAATAATAAATTTATTTAATTGGAGAATAAAAAAACTTGCAAAACAAAAGGAATTATCTTTACACCGATGTGACAATTGCTACACATACTTAGATGTCTAAGTTAGAAGAGATTCAAAGCTTAAAACTTAATAAAATTGTAATTGGAGAGAACTTACTTGGTTTCTCTAAGGCCCTTGGAGCCTTCTTATAGAATTTGGTCTGCTTATCCTATTAAGATTTGATATCCGAATACATTTTAGACTTACTTTATGGTTTCTTAGTTCAAGGGAGTCAATTAACTTGAGCCACGTGGTTTGGTCATGCCCGCCATGGGCGTCAACCCATTCTCTTCTCATTATTCAGGTTTATTCCTGTGGTCTCTGTGCTAGTTTAGCTCAATTGTCTTTTTAAGACGATTTTATCATTTTAATCCAAAATTGCCATAACATTGTCTATTAGAACTTCCACCATAAATTTTGAAAACATGTGTCATGTGGTGTTTTTTTTTAATGAAAATTATTATTATTCTTTAACCTGTTTTGATTAAAAATTAAATTTAAAAGACTAAATATAAAATTTACTAAAAGTATCCGAAATAGTTGAGGGTTAAATTGCAATTTTGTTCACTCTTATTAAAAAAAAAATAGAACTTATATCTCAAAGTTTATAATTAAAATTTAGTTCATATGGTTTAATAAAATTTTCATAAATAATTCTTACGATAGAGACTATTTATAAAGATCATGTAGAGATTATTTATAAAGATTTCGTCATATTATAGGAACTAAATTATGATTATAATTATTAGGTTTTTTTGTTTTCGTTTTTGAAAATTAAGTCTATTTCTTCCACATTTCTTACAATAATTTTCATCTTTTTTAAATACAATTGTTGAATTCTTAACCAAATTTAAAATATAAAAAGAAATTTTTTTTTTGAAAGCTACTTATTTTCATTCTCAAAACTTGGATTGGTTTTTTAAACTGTTGGTGAAATGTAGATATCAAATGAAGAAATTTAAAGGTATAAATAATGTGTATAGACTCAATTTCAAAAATAAAAATAAAAAATAAAATGGTTACAACGGTATCAATTTTAACTTTATTCAAACCACATTTTATATTCTTAACCTTATGAATCCACCGCAGCAAAAGGTGGCATATTCAAAGCAATAAATAATAATAATTAAAGGGCCTGGTAGTCCAAAAGATGTGGTTGGATTTGTCGGAAAAAGAAAAAAAAAGAAAAGATAAAATAATTTTGCTCATAAGACTTTTAAGGAAGCAATCAATACATTTTCAGCGTATGTAAAAATTTAGGTAATCAATTCATTTTTTTTTTTTTATATATTTTTGAAAATCAAAACCTATTCCATCCATATTTTTTATAATAATTTGTATTTTTCTTAAATACGATGGTTGAATTTTTAGTCAAATTCTAGAAATAAAAACAACTTTTGAAAGCTACGTCTTTTTAGTTCTCATAATTTGGCTTGATTTTTTAAACCATTGGTAAAAAATAGATAACAAATGAAGAATTCGAAGTTGAAAATGGTGTCGATAGGCTTAATTTTCAAAAACAAAATGGCTACCAAATGAGGTTGACAAATCCTCTAAACTTGAAGATGGATAAGCATCGACGAAACCTCTAAACTTGAAGATGGAGAATTGACAAATCCTTTCAAACTTAAATTTTAAGAAGCGACTTGATACTGGGGTATGGAGTATGCCCTAGTTTATTATATATTGTACTTGTATTTTTCATGTATTGTACATTAGTCTCCGAGGTATTAGGACAAGTGGAGATTGTTGGGATTGGTATCCTAATTCTCCCGAAGTCTAGTAGTTTGTAGACTGTACACATTGTTATGAATAAAATAAGAGTTATTTTATTTTGCATTTACAGCCCAAATCCAATAAACAAAGCTTCATGGTTATTGTATGAAAACTTAAGCATGTATATGAGATATGCGAGTGGATCATGCCTTAAGTGATAATCTAAAAAGATCTGTAGTATAAGGATTAAGGAGGGATACCTGATCCTGATGACACTACGGATACAGTCCCCTTTGTAAAGGTTTACAAATGTTGTGAACTACTACATATGGTTGATCCTGATCATTCATGTGGAGACATGTGAGTGGAGGTGTCATATATAAAGAGTTTGTATAAGACCGAACCATGAAATGATTCGTCTCTTTATGTAACATCATTGATACTTGAGACTTACATCTCACCTAAACAACCATAGGTGACATGGCCTAAATCCTTAGTGTTTTGGGAACTCCTGCCTTTAAGGACGGTTCTTTGATTAGTATGTGTGAGAGTGACCAGATTGTCAACTCAACAAGCCTACCTTTTTGGGAATTTGTCTGATTTGGGAGCTGGGAACTCAATTACACAAGATGGAATTCACTCCTGCCCCGAAGTAGGGGTAAGTAGATAGATTACTCCTTTAAGGGTTGATTCCGAGTCTTGAACATAGTAGTCACAGCTTCTCTTTGGAAGAGAGGACTCGGTCATAGTAGGACTATGACTTATGTTCATTAAAGGGATCAGTGGCATTTAAGGAGTTAGATGTAACTACAGGGAAAAATGGTAAATTAGTCCAGTTATACTTACGAGCGATCTGTGAAGAGTTATCGCACTGTTAATTGGTTGATATAGACACAAAATATATTTATAGTAAGGAGAGTGCAACTGTCGGTCTTTAGTGGAGTGTCCGGCATTTAACAGATGGTGGATCCCATGATTAAAGAGTTTAGTCAGTTATTCACGTACCGTTAAAACTTCAAGCTACAGGTCCATAAGGTCCCATTGGTAGCTCAATGGATTCAAGTTGGGAATCAGTTCTTGGGGTTGATTTGAAATGTTCAAATTGACAAAAGGAAATTCGATTATATATGATATAATCGGTGTGATATATGAGATACATCAAGTGGAGGATTAATGTAAATGTGATTTACATTAAGTACCATAAAATAGAAAAAGAACTATGGTTTATATGTTTCATAAGATGAAATATTAAAACTATATGTTATAAATATAATATGGTAAGTTAGTTATCATATATATTTATAATAATATTAATTATTGAATAATTATCTCTTTTTCTCTAATAACCAATTGAGTGGGAGGTTATTGGTGGTTTTATGGTAACCGTAAGATAAAAGGAAAAATGTTTTCCTAAAACTAAGAGTTGCTTGATTCGGAAAGAAACTCACGGAAATGTTGTCAAGTGAAATTGTTTCACTAAACGATAGCTCATAGAGAAACTAAACGATCGTGGAGTGTCACTATACGATAGTTCACTGAGCTGGTCATAGCTAAGCGATCGCAGAGCAGTCTATATGATAGGCTGCCTTTTTCTACACGATTGAGCATTCGTCTATATGATAGACACTTCTCATCTCCCACTTGCTCAATCGTCTACACTATTGTTGTTCCTCCAGTCTCTTCCTCTAACTAAGTTCATACAGAGCCCACAACTCCTAGATTATCACACCGAGAATACCAAGGTAACCATTATGGTGGTGTCCTCACTCAACTCGATTGAGTTTGAGGTTTTGGAGGTCGTTCGTTGTGTGTTCGCATTATTCGTGTGATGGTTCCTTTTGATCATGTTGTGTTGTAGTCTTTGTGTTCGAGCGTTCGTGTATTGCTATCTTGGAGACAGATCGAGCGTTCGTGATCGAGGGATTTTGAAGAACGAGTCTTCAAAGGTATGATACTTTATCCCTTGATTATATCTTAAAGCATGTTGTAATTTCTAGTTATTGCATGACCTATTAGTTTCCGTTTGTGTACTGTAATTGTGTATGTTCAATTTCAAATGGAATTTGGAACGATCATTCCGCTACTTTTGAAAATCCTCATGTCTGATTTCCTTCAAGTGAAGCCTCTAAACCGAATTTAAAGAAGCATCGAAAAAACTTCTGAACTTTGATCTTGAAGAATATCTATAGATGAAGGTGAAAAGTTGAACTATAGACGAGTGGTGCTTCAGTGATGCTTCAAACTTGAAGCAAGCAACGCCCAACACTGTTTCTTTATTTAAGTGAGTGAAAAGATGATTGAATTTTCTAGCGATAACCTTATTGTACACATCCAACCTGTGTAGCATCGTGCAGGCAACATGCATCTTCAATTTGTTGTATTGCCCCCAATAGGGATGAACATCTTCAGTTAATTTTGTTGCCCCCAATAGGGATGAACGTTTTCGATTTGTTGTGTTGCCCTTAGTAGAGACGAACAACATCATTTTTTTTGTGTAGCGTTACACATAGGGTGATTTCTGCCACTTCTTTTTTATGGACTGAACTTAAATTTTTTTAAGTTGCCTGCGTACCTTTGAAGAAAGGGATCAAGTCATGACGTAGTTCAGGAGGAATATCTTTTTTTTTTTTTTTTCTTTTTGTCTGGATTGAACTTAAAGTTTCCTTCAAGCAACCTACGTACTCTTTACAATGACAGGGATCAAGTCATAACGTAGTTCCGAATTTTTTTTTTTTTTTTTTTGCCGTTCACCGTTTAAGCTCATGCGTCCAGGAGCAACATGCAGTTTAGGCTCTTGCGATGAGGAGCCTCTACATTTAAACTCCAGAAGCTATTATTTCATCATGGTTTTTATCATCCTCTTTATTTGTAGGATTCATCAGTATGATGAGTTTTGGCTTCACCATCAAGGAACCTTCTGTATTTATATCAACAGACAACTTCCTCTTCATGCGTGAAGGGACATGCTGTGAATCTTCTCATCGTTGTTATCTTCATGAAATGGTTTTGCCTTTAAGATTTTCATCTTTCTTTTAATATTGATTGCTTGTCATCTTGAGACAATCAAAAGCAGATGTTGAAGGTCGATCTTTCTTTGACGTGGAGATACTTAGTCTTTTGAAGGTTGAAGTTCAATTGGAAGTAGACGTTGGAAATTGGCTTCCTTCTTCTATCGTGGTCATACTCAATCTTGGAAGACCAAAGATCGAATAGTTGAAGGATTGATACGATCGAAGACATATATTCTTTGCTCCATTTATTTTGATTTGCTGACTTCTTTCGTAGTTATATGATTGTTGTCGACTTCTATTATGTTGACCGTGTGGCATGCAATAACTTTTGATACTTCTTTTGGATGATTATCGAATAAGCTTTTTGGGAGAAATTCTGCCAAATTTATCGATTTTCGAAGTTGAAGGAAGTTCTCGTCTTCTTCTTGTATGAGCTTAGGCTTCCATGCCTTCTTTCTGCCTTTCTTTTTATGTGTCGTATTTCCTCTTCTATAACTTCGATATGAGTGCAACTCTTTTTGGGTGGAACTCAACTTTCTTCTCTTTCAACGAGTCACAAGGATCCACATTTCACCATCATCTTCAACAGGCTCATCTTTCTTCTAGGAGTCTGTTGTTTGAATCTCTCGTTGAAACCAAACAACTATAAGCTCAAAGGTTCCAAATTGGATCATGCTTTCTCTTTGATCATAAGACGCAGACGGTGTTGGAACACTTAAAGTCACCGCGACTGCAACGAGATTTGTTTGAGCTATTTCATCAAGGTCCAACTCAATCTTCTTTTTGCGAGCTAACTTTAGGATCAGCTCCTTCAGCACAAAACATTTCTCAATTGGGAGACTGACGACTTGGGGATACTTACAGTAGTTGCGGTCGTTAACTTTCCCTAACTGCTCCAAGCGCTTGCATTCTGGCAGTTGAATGGTTGTTTCTCTAATAACTGCTCTAACACGTCGGCAACATCAAAGTCAGGGAATGGATTAACTTTTTCCTATCTTTCTTTAAGAGTTGGGCGACGTTTCTCGCCCTTATTGTGTTTTTTTTTTTCAAATTTTGTTTGTTTTCCTTTAGAGGAAAATTTCATTAGGGTTACATGAATGATCATAGATTCTTTGGTCGCACTATCCACAATCTTTTTAGTGCCCTTGATTTCATTCTTGTCCTTTCTCCCCTCAGGAACTAGGAAATTTTAGTTCCCCTATTGGTGATGCTCAGCTCCATGTCATGAGCACGTGTCGCCAACTCCTCATATGTAAGAGGTTTTATCCCCTGTAAGATGTAGATAAGCTCCCAGTGCATGCCTTGGGTGCACATATCTACTACGGATAATTCAATGAGTCTATCTTTGCAATCCAAACTTAGAGCTTTCCACGATTGATGTAGTCGATGACTGGCTCTCCCTTCCGCTTCTTGGTGTTTGTCAGCTCCATCATGCTGATGATACTCTTAGTGCTATAAAAGCATTTGAGGAACTCTCTTTCCAGCTGTTCCTAACTGTCAATCATTTCTAGCTCTAGATCAGTATATCAATCAAAAGCATTTTCTTTCAAGGTACAAACGAAATGCTTGACTAGCTAGTCTCCTCTGGTTCCTGCATTTTTGCATGCGATGAAGTGAGCAACATATTGTTTCGAATTGCCCTTTTCATCAAACTCCTGGAACTTTAGAGATTGGTACCTAGCAGGCATTCTCAGGTTGTCAATTCTCTTAGTGTACGTCTTGGAGTACATAAAATAAGTCTGAGATGGGCCTCCATACTGAGCTTTGATGGAGTTGGTGATCATATTCTGCAGTTGATGGATCGACAATGAGGCAACAAAAGTTGATTGTTGTGATAGGTTTTCCTGTAACAAGACCTTCCCTTTGTCATTAGTTTTAACAACAGGAGTTTGACTCGACTCAACAGCTTCACAGGCCTGCATCTATTCTCTTAGGGCAGCAGTTTCATGATCTCGCTCATCTACAGCTTTCATTAGGAAATTTATTTTTCTCTCCATCTCCGCTATGGCCGACTCGGCCGTCACATCTACCATCATGACAAACACTATATCAAAGTGTGCTTTCTCTGATTGATCGAAAGTAAGAGCATAGTTGTCAAACAAAGGATTTTCTCTGATGAAGATCCCATCTTTAGAAGATTCCGTCAGTTGTTCCCATATTTTCTTTATGAGGACAAAACCTTATTCCTATTCTTGCATTATATCTTTTGAACGATTGCAGGTGACAGATCCCGTATAAGTGTCACTTGCGACGATAGCTTTGGATGCGACTTTCTTTGGTGCCATTTGTCAATTTGTTGACTTGGATGATGAGAAAGAGATGAGAGGTAGAGAGGTTCTACTGGGCATGCCAATTTGTTTGCTTAAGGTTTCTGGAGAAACTTGTTTCATGGAGTTGAACTTGTGTTAGTGTTGATGTTGATTTGATGCAATGCGATTCGATCTCTAGTATTTGATCCTCTGATTCTCTCTCGGTTGAATGTGTACGCTTGACTCATAAAAGTGGAACGCGTGATGTTCTTGATGTCAAAGTCTTGAAAGAAACTTCGAATCTTCAGGAGACTTGTGTCTTCAAGGGATGTGCAGCTTCAGAAGTCAGGAAGTCTTCTGATTGTAGAGAATTCTCTCCAGCTCTCTTAGAGTGTAGAATTGCCAACCCCCACAAATGAAGAGAGTTCATCTATTTGTAGAGTTCTCTGATAGGTTTCGTGGGCTTGGCTTGATTGGTCCATGGGCCTAACCCTTGGACCCAACTAACTAGACTTGGGCCTACTTTGGCATTTGGGCTAAATTAAGCTCATTTTGGGCATAACTGCACTATAGGCCAAATTATAATATCAAATTAGGCCAAGTTAACTTTACTCAATCCAATGCTTGTGATGAAAACATATGGCGTCATCGAAATTTGTCTTCAACTTCAATTTAAGACGTAGGTCAACTTTTAATTGGTCTCAAATTTGATAATTTGTAATTTTTTCATTAATTTGGTAAATGACATGACCTGAGAATTTTTCTAGTTCAATAGGAACTATTTTCACTTGTTCATACTATAAACTTGTCTATAGCATAGGAAAATTTCCAGCTCAAAGGGACGTTAGATAAACCTCTAAGATGATGAAGCCGAAAGGGGTCACCTTTTACACTTCTGAAAATGGCCCACACAACTGGATCAGTATATAAGAATTCCATCCATGCAAAGGGCTGAACCTGTCTAACTATCTTCTCGTTTAATCTCAAATCTTAATGTAATAATTTTACAATCTTTTTAAAGAAAAAAAAACGATTCTAATCATATCAAATTACACATAAAACTTAAGTTCTGCAATGCTTAATGCTTAACTTAGAAGATAAGTAATATTTGAATATCATTTAAAATGATAACATCACATGTTTTCGATATATATAGGATAATATCTTTTACGATAAACTATCTTTTTAGTCTTGAATTTTAAAGAATCGGTGCATATGGTCCTTGAGTTTTCAAAATATACATTCTTAGTCCTCGATTTTTTAGAATAGATATATTTAGTCTCTAAGTTTTGAAAATGTACATTTTTAGTGTCCAAGATTTAAATGATGGGTTTAAAAGATTCCTGAACTATTTTTTATTTTCACGTTATATGATTATATGAAATTTTGAGTTATAAAATATGTTTAAAATTAATTTTAGAGAGAAGATGTAATCTTAGAAAAATCAATTTTTACTTTAAAATAATAGTAAAAAATTAATATAAGGAACTTTTAAACTTATTTTTAAAAATTTAAAGACTAAAAAGTCATAACTTGAAAATTTAAGGACCAAATGAATCTATTCTAAAAAATTCAAGGACCAAACACATATTCTTCAAAATTTGAAGACCAAAAAGGTAATTTTTTCTACCTGTCAAGATATATATATATATATATTATTCTTTTTCACGAAAGTTATTATTAATATTTAATCTATTTTGATTAAAAAAGTAACTTTGAATGACTAATATAAATTTTAAAAAATATATATATATAGCAAAAGGTGGCCCATTCGAATGGAAAAAAGTAGCCGACAAAGGCTCTAAAGGCCGTGGTTGGATTTATCGGGAAAAGAACAAGAAAATAAAAGATAAAATACTTTTACCCAAAAAACTTTTTACGAGAGCAATCATTTAGACTTTTCAACTTTAATTAATAATAATTTGGTTCTTCATATTAATTAAGCTTTAATAAATAATAGCACCCTTTCATAATTATTTTAGTTCTCCATTTGATTTTTTCTTTTTTTTTTTAAAAAAATTAAACTTACATTTCTTATAATGATTTACATCTTTCTTGATTACAATTATTGAATTCCGGGTCAAATTCTATATATAAAAAAAAAAATTTGAAAGCTATTTTTTTAGTACTTAAAATTTGGGTTGATTTTTGTAACTATTTGATTTTTTGTTTTTGTTTTTGAAAATTAAGTCTATACACTATTTTTACTCCAAATTTATTTATTTATTATCTACTTTTTACCAATAATTTAAAAAAACAAGCTAAATTTTGAAAAAAAAAAAACTTTGAAAAACTTATTTTTTAAAAAAATTTAATTAAAAATTCAACAATTATATTTGAGAAAGATACAGATCATTATAAAAAAAAATAGAATAGTAACCCGATGGAACCTAAAATTTATAATTTTAGCATAAAAATTTAATGGCTAATAATTTACGTATTACACGTGTTAACTGTTTCCTCTCAATCAAAAGCCAAATGGCCAATGGGACGTGAAAAAGCGACAAGAAAGCTGAAAGCCAAAGGTCATCTTTTACACTTCTGAAAATGGCCCACACAAAGTTGTATATAATTGCAAAAAGGGGTCTCGTCGGTTTAGCCTCAAATCTCACTGTTATTATTAAAAATAAAATAAAATGAAAACAATTTTGTTCAGAATGTTGCAATCTAAACTTGGAACTAAAAAAAACATGATTAACTTTAAAGAGTTCTGCAATGTTTACCATAAATTGTTTAAGAATTTGTTAAAAAATAATATTATAATATGCTTTGAATAAAATAAAGAATATATGTACAACATGATTTAATCATATTTCAAAGAAAAATCATACCAGAGATCAATTTTTGTAAAAATTTATGAGTGACATTTAGACACAGTTTTCGATTGAAATTAATGAGCGTATAAGATTTTATCTTATTTTATGTTAAAATTAGTGAGAAAATAATGAAATTAAAACATAGAATAGAACTGCAATATTTAACTAATTATTCTAAAGTCCAATCACAATGGGATGAAATTGGAACTTTGGAAATTAATATAAAGTGACAAGATTAGGGGTTTAAAATTGAATTTTTCCTAGTTTCTTAGGTTTGCAAAATAATCTTGTTTTTATTTGTTTAGACTAAATTATACAGAAATATTCTTAAACTCTGTACTTTATGTCAAAAATATCATTGAATTTAGAAAACACACTTAACTTTCATTTAAAAAAAAATATAAAAATACCTTACCGTTAGTTTTAGATAGAAACCTTTAGTATTTTATTTCAAAAACACCCCTAAAAGTTCAAAAGTTTAAAAAATATGCTTAAACTTTTTTTAAAAAAAAAAAAAACTTCAAACATATCTTTACTTTTAATATATTACCATCAATACTCAAAATATCCTTGAACTTCCAAAAGTTGTATTAATACTCCTAGCTTTAATAAAAAAAAAAAAAAAAAAAAGTTAATGCTCCTATCGTTAGTATAGCAATCAATTTGTTTGAAGTTTTCTTGACTTCAAAAAGCACCAATTTTTAAATAAACTATATACATATCTTTTTTTTCCATATAGGCACTCCCGTTTTTTCCCTTTTGTCTAATTAATCTTACATCCATTTTCTCAAAACAAAATATAAACCAAGACTTCAAGTTAAAGTATAAGATCCCACAAAATCTCACAAAATTTAAAAATCAAAATCTCCAACTTACCAAAACCATAAATAGCCAAAAAAAAAGGACGTATTTGGCTATTAACACATGCTCAACTACTAACATGCAACCATATTAAAACATTTAAGTCCTAAGTTTAACTTTGGACCTACTTCCATTATTCTCTTTCTTTTTTTACAAGATAAACAAAGGTCAAACTATAAATAAAAAGAAGAGTAAGAGGAGAAAAAATAAGAGCCTTCAAATGACCCGATAATCCAAACCAGACTGCCCAACCCAAAATATAAGAGTTGGGCTGGATTAGTTTTGTTCTTGGATTAGGTTGGGTTAGATTGAATTTTTTCTATTTATGTTGGGTTAGGTCGCAGGTTGGCTAAAGAAAAAGTTAGGTTGACTCAACCTAATCCGACTTTTATATATATATATATTATTTATTTATTTATTTATCTTTGTTTAAAGTTTTATTACTTTGTATTGATTAGTTTGTGAATTTTTAATATTTTTCTTTTAAAATTATTATGATATTTGTTTTATTTAAAATTGGTAATATATTAATATTTGATATTTAAACATTTGAATTTTATGATATTTTAATTATTAGTCATGTGTTATAAATAAATTTACATACTTTTAATTTAAAGAAAAAAATAAATTATAACCTAACAACTCAACCCGACCTAACCCATGTACACCTCAAAAGAAAAATAGAGAAGCTAAAGAAGCATTGAATTGAAGCAAGGGAGAGAGAAGATGGAAGAAGGAAGTGATGGGGTGTAGATGAATGATAAGAACAATTTTAACTTTTTCTTTGAGGTAAGGATACCAGTGCAACTTTAAAAAGTTTAGACCTATTTTTCAAGTGTTAATGGTTTTTGTTCATATATCAATATTAAGGATATTTTTTTAACTTTCTTTAAGTTTAAAAGTATTTTTGAAACTTTTGAAAATTCAAAACTAACTATAAAAGTATTTTTTTAACTCTTATGAAAGATATTTTTTTTTATAAGCTGGCCAAACTTTTAAAAATAGAGAACAATTTAAAAACCAAATTTTTTTTAGAGGGTCTTCATTATTTTTCCGTTGACAATGCCTTAAATGAGGTCACCAATAATTAAAGACCGACTCCTTTGATTATATATATAAAAGAAAAAAAAAATTGAAGATCCACTAAAAAAAGGTAATGATAACTGTACCTCATAAGCTTCATAATATCGTAGTATTCATGATATTGTAGGACCAAAATGTTTTCCACTTCTAACAATAGAGCACACAATCATCCCAATATTAACCCCAAAAGAAAAACATAAGTAGACTTTATTTACTACAAAGAGTTCAAATATAACTCGAGGGTGAATATTTATTATTGCACACATTTTAATCCTTTTTATTTAGCCCATCAATTACACACATAAATCAAAACATGTCGGGGCTATGACAAAAACAAACCAACTCGATTTAATTCAATCCACATCATATCAAACACTAGAGTAGAAAGGTGGAATTTGCCTACTTTTGACCTTTCCTACCCTTTTACAATATTATGCAAACGTTTTTTTTAATTAAAAATTGTAATCATCAAAGGGAATGCTGAAACTTAATTTAATCTTTTAATTTAATATATTAAACCTTTCGAAGAGTTCTATAACAAATACTTTTGGAATTTGTCAGTTAAATGTTTGAATCTTAAAATTTTTTGTTTTATAAATATCTCTCCATTTGGGCCACTAAAGCATATTTTTCCAATATGCCTCACAAAATTACAAGATCAATTTGCTCATTACTTTTTCCTCTTATCTTAGAAAAAGGCTTAAAAAAAAACAAAAGAAAAGAAAAAAGATAGTTTAAAACTAACTTTATGTATAGTAGTTATCTGGGGAAGTGTAGAAGTTCTGTAAAATTAATTATTGATCAAGGAAAATAATCTTGCAAATGGCTTAAAAAAAGAAAAATTTTCAGACGCCTGAACCATGGATAAATATTTTTTTAACAAGGAAATCATGGATAAATGGATGAGGAAAACTACAGAATAATTTATATATTTTAGTTAATATTTAATATAGTTATAATTTAGATTAATTAGTATTTAATTAGTTATTTTTATATTTTCTTGTAAGGTTATATATAGCCACTTTAGGTTTGTAATAGGCAGTTTTTTTTTATTATCCATTTGAAATAGAAATTGTGTTCTTTGAGAGACTCAACTCTAAAGATGAACTTTCTTTATATTGGCCGTGGATTTCACCTGAATATCTTTCCTGCTGCATATTATATTAAAAAAATAAAAAGTAAAAGAAAGTAGTTTAACTGGGAAAAGGAAAGTAGATGAAGGCCCTTTATAAAATATTTAAATTTGCTATAGAAACCCCAACCAAATGGGGCACAGTTGCAATAAAAGCTTTCTTCTGATGAGATGAAAACTAAGAGAGCTAAAAAGAGGACAGGACAGGACAGGACTTGCTGCTACCTCATTTCAAAATCTGTTTGTTTGGATACAACTGTAGGCAAAGTTTTGCATATAAATTAGCTCAATGTTAAACGCTTTTAACTTACAGGAAGGGGATGAGATGATGATCTCTCTCATCATACAACTAGCCACATTCCTCGCTCATCACATGGAAAATTATGCCTCCCACCCCAATCCACCTTTCTCCAAATTCATTCCTTCTTGCTTCCTTTATCATCTTCACCGCCGTCTTCAGATGACATACCAGTCTTCGACTCGTCAAACTCTAACAACTGCACAAAAGGATGACAAAAGAACTCAATTCAATACTGATTTTGCCAGAACCAGACCATGAAATTCCTGTAAGCTAAATTTTTGGCAGGGTGGGGTGTCGACATGCGACGGGACAGGTGATGTTCTTAGTATATATGAATGAGTGAAAACAACCATCAAATCGATAAAATTTGAGAGCAAGCAAAAAAGGGAGCAAACCGGTTTCACATCCCCATTCCATATGACATGAGCAGCCAAAAATCCAATAACAGCAGGCACAATATACAGAAGTGCAGGCTGAAATAAGAAAGCAGACAAAGATCAGGCCACATATTTCACTGAAGATTTAGAATCAAGACATGCAAGTCATCAACTCCTTGATACATACATAGTTAAGCAAAGCACTAAAATATTAATATGTTTAATAAAAACAATTACACCATCAAGGAGATCATTTTAATCAGAGGTGTACTGGACATAAAAAGTGGAACAAGAATGCAAACGTCACCTGAGCAGCTTGAAACCAATTCATGACTATTATGGTAAGGACCAAACCAACCGTGTATCCCATAAAAGCACTCTTAAAATATTGACCGTCTTTTCCCCTGGATGCATCAAATCGAAGAGCCAGTGCAACAAAGATGCCTAGAGGAAGAAAAACAATATCAATACTCCCTTCGTGAAATAAAGTTTTCCACGAATTGCAAAAGTAAGAATGCTAACAAAACTAAGACAGATAAAATCGATAACAAGTCACCAATAAAAAAAAAAAAAGAAAGAAAAGAAACGGAAAAAAGCCTGCTTAGATGTGAAATTATGCACAAAAAAGAAAACAAGGAGAATCAAGTTATGCTAATCATCAAGCAGCTTCAAAGTTCGTTTTCAGATGATAAATTCGATAATCACACAAGGTAACACTTATTTATATCTACTCAAAAAAGTGATTTATATCTACACAAGGTAACACTTATATCAAGCAGCTTCAAGGTTCATTTTTAGAAAACGAGGCATTGGTGTAGGTAGGAACATAGCACTCTTATTAAGTGGAATTGGAGATTCATCAAGGAGCAAGACTCACCAAAGTGTAGGATGGTCAAAAGCATTCATGGTTCTGCCCCACACTATTGGCATACCTGCGGTAAGCATGGTTTAAGTTTGAGAAGCCCGTGGATTAGTATCTCAAAGATACGGGATAAGTTTGGCTCCCTTGTATGTTTTAAACTCGGTAATGGAAGAAATATTTACTTCTGGTCTGATCCTTGGTGTTCGGAGACCTCCTTTAAGGTGTGTTTTCCTAGATTAATTTGCATTGTCTCATTACTTAATGGCAGTATCAATGATCATTGAGATACAACCACCGATTCTTGGAATTTAATCTTCCGTAGGCAGTTAAAAGAGGAGGAAATAGCAACTTCCAGTAGCTTCTCTGTAAAATAGAAAACAGCCAAATTTATCATACTTCAGATGCTCAGATACGGTCTTTGGATTCCTCAGGAAGATACTCGGTAAAATCTTTGACAAAATTCTTAAACTCTTCCTCCCCTTTAGATAGAGAAATTTACCGTGGTCTTTGGAAATCTAAGAGTCCCAGAGGAGTCAATGTGCTGATTTGGATTCTGTTTTTGGGGACTCTAACTTGCTCAGCCACTCTACAGCATAAACTAAGGAATCAAAGCTTATCCCCTTCTATTTGTCCGTTGTGTCTAGCATGGAGAAGATTTACAGCCTTTATTGTTTGATTGTTCCTATACAAGCAAGTGCTGGTAGAAGTTATTCTCCTACTTCAACTTATCTTGGGTTTTTGGACGGTCATTTCAAGAAAATATGTCCCAAGTATTGGTTGGCCCATTGCTGTCTTCTAAAGCACAGATTCTTTGGTCAAATGCAGTTAAGGCCTTGTTTCTAAGTTTTTTTATGATAAACCCTTGGTTTGGACAGATCGTCTTGATTCTACTCGTTTACTAGCATCCTTATGGAGCTCCCAATCAAAGTTCTTTGAAAATTACTCTATTCAGGATATGTCTTAATTAGAATGATTTTATCTTCTCCATGTAATCATGGTCCCAAGATAATTTGAAGGACTTCTTTAGTATAGGGATGTGATGAGAGTGCTATAGATGTGTCAAGCTAGTTGAGATACTGGGCGCATCTACTGATCCTAAGATTCTATGTTCTTATATTTTGCTTTTTTCTATCTTTCTATTTTGAGCATTAACCTCTTTTCATTTCATCAATGAAAAGTTCTGTTTCTGCTTTGAAAAAAAGTTTATATCTGCTCAACCAAAAACTGCATACTAAACACGCATACACCATTATCAATGGAAGACAAGGCCAAAGCTCGAAACAGGGCATTGCACAAAATTGTAGCCAGGATAAGAACACCAATCGTTCTTAGATTGGAGGTATTTCCCCTTTTGATCTTTCCTGATTTAGGCATAGGAATCTCTAATCCGTAAGACCTCTAGGCAGTGTCCTGCTCTTTTTAGGAATACAAAGGTCTCTTTAAGAACATTTATTGTGGATCTCCAAGAAGCCACGACCACCACAAAACCAGCATATGGTTTATCGAGGACACAGTGACCTCCCACTTTCCAGAAAAGCTAAGCCACCAAAATATTGTAGCTGAGACTCATACAAAACATCTAAGACAAATCTGAACATTCTAGCACGTTTTAATAATCACCTACAAAAGTCATTGCAGTAAAAGATATCATTTTCTTTCATAAACTAAAACCAAGTTTTTTTTTTCCTTTTTTTTTCAACCAACGATCAATAGTACAATTTTATATGTTTCTTGACAACTATTAGAAGGGTAAGCTTTTCAATATCACCTCTCTCTCCCGCTGATAATAACTCAGTGTGTCTACTGTGTGCTTTGATGAGCCAATATGAGTCAACAACAAAGACAGCTTATATTTAGACATATTAAGGTTTGAGAACAGTTGGAAAGCTATATGAACAGCACATGTAGATCCTAATTTGCATCAGGGAGGTGCGAAGATGAAAGTATTGTTGGCAGGTGACATGAAAAAAAAAATTGTAGGTCCAAATTAGAACATTTAGAAATAAAAAGGGAGGAAGTTCAATTATATACACCACCATTCATCTCATTACACTGACGTTATATTTAATTTCCTGCCCACACCTCACCTAGTATCAAGATTAAATGACAGAAGTAACGATGACAAATAAAATGTGATTAAATTGGGGATAAACACACCACAAATATGGCCTACCATACCACAAATCCAACAGATGTAGATCGACATTCAAAACTCACCGGGAATGACAATGTCACCTAGTCCAAGCATGGAAAATGGTCTAGCAGCATCAGCAGTGGGGAACAAAAGCTGCAGATAAATTTAGAAAGACATAATTAGACAGGCTCAGCCCAAGTCACATTTCTCTATGAAGTGTCATCAACAAGTGTCATTGAAAAGAAAAATATGACGAGAACAACAAGTGTTCAAGTTTAGCAAGAGTACAAACCTTTATGGGTGCATCAAAGGATTTTGCAACACTAACCATCACCGGAGTAAAGAAAACCCAGAAGATATCGTATACAAACAATCCAGCCTATGGGAAAATTAGAGGGAAAAAAAAGTAAAATTAATTACAGGGGGGAAATACACAATTGATCAGAATGTGTGCAAAGAGACAAGTCGAAATATCTAGGGGCTTATAGAATGCATAGACCAAAACATATCAAAGAGATAACATCAAACTCATAGACAGATTTGGTGGAGTGAAATATGTGTCATGTTAGTTTTCTAAAAAAATCAGTCACTATATTGATAGAAGATCCTGCATTTATGCCACATCGTGGTCGCTGAAAAAACAGAAAATAAATCAAGTTGGCATCACATCACACCAACAGAAAATAAATCAAGTTGGCATCACATCACACCTAAACCAATGATATTGTGTTACACTATTTCACAACACATTTGACATAGAATATTAATGTTCCATAATCAAATTCCAAAGCATGCTATGCCAAAGAGCAGGATGATTATCTAGTAGCATGTCTTATAAAACACCTTAAGTGAATGTTTGGGGCAAGACTGGAATTGTTTAGTTTAGGGAGTTGTTTAGTCGTGGAGTCCACGGTGGAAGGACCTAATAGGTCAAGCCATCAAGGAACTGATATTTCTTAGTCATGGACCCGGCCATAGTAGGTTTAAGAATTCCTAACGCTAAACAAGGAGTGAAGTTCACACTCTCCAATCTTAAAGCCCTAAGTATTCCATACAACTGTAACCAATTAATCTTGATTCTTGAATTATCATAACTTTCATATCAAATCCTTAAATTCCAATTCTTACCAAGAGTATGGCACCAGTCTTAAAGGAACCCAGAGAGAGCATTTCAATTCCCTGCAAATGGAAAACAGAGAATTAATTACTTCATCATGTGCTCAACCACGTGTAATCTGCTGTATAAATGGATATCAAATCAATTAAAGACATTCTCTGATGTACAAAAGAAATCCACACAAAAATACGATAGTTAATTTTAGAGATACTTGATGATTTAATTTTCGAATTAAACCCAACAAAAATCTTGCCAGTCAGAGCAAAGGACCCCCATCCACGTCCTTTAAGGAATTAAAGAAGAGAGGATTGCTCAAACCAATGGCTACAGTGTAATTTATTTAAAAGGATTGCTACTGTACCTGGATACAAAAGGCGAGGCCCAAGATATTGTTAGCCAACCAGTGTTTCTTCAGAGCATACCATGCACAAAAAAAGGTTCCAGGAATTGCTGCAACAACCTGAGACCTGGTGAACTCGATCTCCAAAGCTGTGTAAGAAATGAAAGGAAAAATATCATTCTGCATGATAAAAGGAGATAAGGTCAAGCAGATCAAATCAGGTGAATCATGAGAGAAACAGAAGAATCCAAAACAAAAATAAAGTTATAACTGAACAAGATTCCAAAAATCATATGGGTCGCGGAACAACAAAAAACCATTATCCATATTTCCAACGAACTTGGCGTTTAACCTATGGACTTCCAGGGAGAAAAGATAAATTAAAATCTTTGTACAAACCTGGCAAACAGATACATTCATATGGAAAACTATAACAAAAGCCATTAAACTTCAATTTCCTTAATAAGAAAAGTGGCAAAATAAATTCTTCAAAGCCAAAAAAGAGCTCCAAAACAACCTACTGACCATATTTCATTTCAAAATAGATTAGACTTGAAAATTTAAAGGAAGAAATAGTGATAAGACTTAGAGGATAGGCTTGTATCAAAATCTAGAATAAAAAAAAAAACAAGATGGACAAAAGATCCTAGGTTTCCTCATAGGAGAAAAAGCAGCCTAAAGAATGAAATAGCCACAACCACGACAAACATATGGAACCAAAGGAAAACAGCACATACGCACACTTGGAAATTTTCTCATTTCCATGAAACTACATCAAGCAAAAACAAAACCACATACCACGGAAAAATGGAAAGCGCCACACAATAGCATCTTGATTCCAATGGTCTGGCAGATATCGCTTAATAGCAGGCAACAGAGTCGCTCTATTAGATAGAATGAAAGGAGGATAATCATTAATAAAATTAAATTCAGAGCAGCACGCTTAATTATATCAGCAACAAGAAGTGCTTAAGAGCAAACACAAAGACATTTGAATACATACGAAAGAGCAAGGATCCCAAGCACAAAAAAGTAGCATGTCAAGACTGCATTAACCAAGTCCTTTGATAGAAACTTGAAAAGCAAGAAAAGAGATAAAAGCATTGCACTCCCAACAAAGGGAAAACGCATGGCATGTTCACTGGACATTGTCTCCTGCACGTTTGATAATAAGACATTGTAAGCAAATGGATTTGTAATCATACAAGGAATGAAGAAAGTGGAAGCAATAAACAACTTGAAGTAACTTCCTAGTTGCACTTACTGAAGGTGGAGTGGGTTTCACAGACCGATAACAACCCACAAAAACAGTTAGACAAGCAGTCAGAACAACATTCACATTAGGATCAACCTTCATAACAAGTGGAGCTAATGTCAATCCTGCACGACAAAGTAGAAGAGGTTAGGCTTATCCATACATTGGAGCTTATGATAACATGTCCAGTCTCACTAATGATTTACATAACAGTTAAATTGTAAGATGGCAATATGGAAATATTATTCTTACAAATTTATATTTCTAGAAGGTATCATTGTATTTAGTTCTATTTGATAGAAAACAAGTATGAGTTCATTGAGATCCATCGAGATATACGAATATTCATACATAGTCGTGCTTCCAAAGTGAGTTACTGAGTCTTCCCAGAATAACACAAAGCCACATTTTACAATAATGTATGTCTTGCCATGATGATTCCAAAATACTGGAAATACTCATTTGCTGATTTTAATTGTATGTGATTTCCAGACAGCAATTAACGAACCAACTGATAACTGACAAGTAAGAAAAACACAAGTAGCTTATAGACACGATTTGTCTACTCTCTAGTACAAACTACAGATACCTAGATCTAAGTCCCAGACTACCAGAGATACGGATCTTGCAAAGGAGTCCAAGCAACTACAGATGTCGATCAGTCGAATATAATCTATGATCATACCATATGATATAACTACCAAAATTACGTCTAGCATATAAAATGACAGGTTACCTATCAGATTCCAACCGGTGGTTAATAGAGAACCTTAAGGAGAATAAAGAAAATTGGTCATTCAAATATAAGCTATCTAATTAAGCAATTGATAATACGAACGTGATTGAACTTATATGGGTCTGCTAATTCTATTGATAATATGCCCAGTCCCAAACATCCAGCGCTAAAAGAATTGGGCACAATTCCTCATACGCTCGACATTCATAGAATTTCAGTTGAATTTATAAACAATAAACAGAAAAGAACAAAAATCTCCAATTAACTCACACCGACCTAAATCATTCGTATTTTACAGCAGCGAAAAATCAGTACAATAAATTGGTTACCCACCCGCTAGAGCAAAATTCGCAATGCGCTCGGCGTTCTTCATGTTGGCTGGTTCTCAATTAAACACCTTTCACCAACACTGTCAATCCGCAAAACTAAGATAATTGTCTCGCAATTGCTCCCTCTGCAATCAAAACTCGAACACGATTACACTGAGAAAAAAACAAAACATCAATTACACTAACCCAAAACCAAACATCAAATCATCAATCTCAAAATGCCGCAATTTCGCAGCGCAATTCAAACTATGTGCATAACCAAATAGCCAGAAATTAAAAACAGAAAACAAAACAAAAACAAAACAAAAAATGGAATCAGCAACATCAATAGAGAAAACCGTTGAATTGGAAAAATGAACAAACGACCGTACCAATCATCGGCGGCTCGAAGACTTCGAGTGGGTTTGACCACGCAGATCGGAGAGCTCGCCGAAGAAAGAGAAGGAATTTTTTTTTCCACAAAATTTTCAGATTTAGGGTTTAACTCGACGAATGGAAGAAAAAAAAAATGAAAAAGGAATGAAAGGGTAAAACTAGAAATTTAAAATGACGTCGATCCACCGGACTGTTACTTTAAATCGTCTGACCTTCAACGACGACTGGAATTTTATCGGAACGTGACGGAAAGGCGTTTCTTTTGAAACGTGGCGTCTTCCTATTGGTTCAGAAATCGCATTATGATGCGAGCGGTTGTTTGTGATTGGACGTACTATTTAGGCAATAAAACAAGTAAAGTAAAATAATAAATCCATCGATAAAATTATATCATAAAATTATTATTATTATTTTTTATTATTATTCCTCGTATTCTATTTGCATATATAACACGACAGCTACCAAAATGAAGCCACGTCTTTTGCTGATTTTTATCCACTCACATTTCGCCACGTCGGATACAGTTTCTTCTCGCTTGACATGTCATTTCAGAAGCGTGACGTCCCAGTTAACCGTTATTTCTTTCTTATAAAACTTTAATTTAGTGTCAATTTAGATATATAAAATTTAATTATTTTTGGTACTAGAAAAAAATTAAGGAAAATTTTAAAAATAGAAAAATATGAAAACTATTTCTTAAAAAAAAAGTAAATTTTAATATTTTTTATAGATATTGATAGAAGATAGAAATTTATAGAAGTTGACTGATAGATACTAACAAAAGTCGTCTATCAACCTTTGTTTTGCTATTTTTATAAATCGTTTGATTTTTTTTATTTGTGAATTTTTTTGTATATAAAGGATAAAATTTAGTTATTAGGAAAAATGTTATTGATAGATAATATGGGTATATCTACTAATATTTTACCATTATCATCACTTATTATTTGTTAGTTTCGAGTCTTTAATTCTTATAAGAACATTGAATCTTTGAGGAAAGAGATATAGTAACCGACTAAGCTATATTAAGCTATATTTTGATTTCTTTCTTGATAAACAGAAAATAATGAATATCTGTGTTTTGATTTTTTTTTCCTTTTTTTTAATCAATAATATGTACGGTAATATTTAAATCGATTACTTATTATTTGATAATTTTAGTCTATATTAGTTCAATTATATTTGTGTTAATAACTATAATTTGACTGTGGAAACTTAGCATATAAGTAATTCAAAATTAATTTAAAATTTTATGTTATGTTCACATTTTTCTTCTTCCTTAATCTGTTTAACTTGTAAAATGATAAGAATGTGGTTAAAGTTACATATTCTAATTCAACCTTCATGATTATATCAAAATAATGACTAGTGTTTATATTTGTGTATTTTCTAGACGTCTATACAAAAATTAATTTTTTAAATCATACAAATTTATTAAGCGAGTAAAGAGATTTAATTAAAAGTTAAAATAATTGATTATTTCTAGCAAAATTGTGGTCGAACCATTGGCAACTTTAAAACTAAAACGGTGGGGCAAATGATCTAGAGACGGGATATAGTAATCTAGTGTGAGCCTCGAATTATATTTTTTACCCTTTGTTCAACACGATGGAAGAACTCAGACTTCATATCTCTCAATTAAAAATATGTTCATTAAATAATTGAGTTATATTCAGTTTAGGGTTGTTCAAAAAACTCGGTAACCCAACGAACCTGGCCTACCTGATCATAAGGGTTAGATTAGATTAGATTTTATTTTGGGTTGGGTTGAGTTGGGTTAAACAAAATTTTTAAAATTGATTTTCAAGTCGGGTCTTGGGTTCTTCAAATTATAATCAAGGTCAACCTGACCCGACCCGACCCGACTTATATATATAATTTGTAAAACAAACCCTAATCTCTATTCTCTTTTGCACTTGTTGCCTACCACCTGTTGGGGATCGTGCCCTAAAGTCTCGTGCCCTGTAGTTTGTAAACAACTTTGTACGAACACTTGTGATGTATAATATAAATGATATTTACTTCACTACTTGACTTTGCACATTTAGATGTTTTTTTATTTTACCACAAACCAATAAACAAACTTAATATCTCTAGTTGTCTTTATGTAACTTAAGCATGTATATAGCGACATACAAGTGGAGCATGTCTTAAGTAATTTTTACAAATAGTCTATAGCATATGGATATAGGAGGGAAGCCTTATTCTAGTAACACTATGGACGCGACCCGTTTTGTGAAATTTTTACAAATGTTGTGATTTGTCATAGATGGTTTGATCCTGATCATTCGTGTAGTGGACATGCGAACGAGGGCATCCTATACAAAGAGTTTGTATAAGACTTGACCTCGAAGTGTTAATGTCTTGTCATATAACTCCGTTCATGACTAAGACTTCACTTCACTAGGATGACCATAGGTAACATGACCTCAATCCTGAGTGAGTTGGGAACTCCTTGTTGAGGTTGATGCCCTAAAGTCTTGTGTCCTGTAGTTTGTAAACAGTATGTACGAATGCTTGTGTTGTTAATATATGATATTTACTTCACATCTTGTATTTTTGCTCAATTAACTGTTTTATTTGTTTTACCACAAGCCAATAAACATAAAATCCCCAGTTATCTGTATGTGACTCGAGCATGTATGTGGTGACATACAAGTAGATCATGTCTTGAGTGATAATTAAAATGGTCTGTAGTATATGGATTTAAGAGGGAAACCTTATCCTGGTAACGCTACGGATGCAGCCCCTTTGTGGAATGGTCACAAGTATTGTGAATTGTCACAGATGGTCTGATCCCGATCATTCGTGTTGGGGACATCCGTGTGGGGGCGTTCTATACAAAGAGTTTGCATAAGAACTGACCACGAAGTGTTAATGTCTCGTTATATAACACCATTCATGACAGAGACTTCACTTCATTAGGATGACCATAGGTAACATGACCTCAATCCTGAGTGAGTTGGGAACTCCTACCATTAAGGGCGGTCATTTGATTTGTATGAGTACAAGTGGCCAGTTTGCCGATTCAAACCTACCATTTTGGAGATTCGTCTGATTTGGGAGCTGGTAACTCAGCTACACAAGATGGAATTCACTCCTTCCTCGAGGCAGGGGTAAGTAAATAGATAGCTCACTTAAGGGCTGATTTCGAGGCTTGAACGATGTGGCGTCACACACCTTCTCTTGGCCCAAGAGGTGTTCACACATAGTTGGACTATGTTGTATTGTTCATTAGAGGAATTAGTGGTACTTAAGGAGTGAGATGTAACTATAGAGGCATAACGGTAATTTGGCCCAGTTGTACTTACGAGCATATGTGAAGGGTCATCGTACTCATATTTGGTTATATCCGATAGATACATAAATATATCTGTGGTAAGAAGAGTTCAGCTATTGGTCTTTAGTGGAATGCTTGACAGTTAACGGATGGTAGATCTCGTGGCTAAAGAGTTTAGTCAGTTATTCATAGACCGTTGGAGCTTCGAGCCACAGGTCCATTAGGTCCCCTGGGTAGCTTGGATAAAGTTGAGAACTAGTATTTGGGTTAATTTGAAATGTTCAAATTGACAAGAGGAAGTTCGATTATATATGATATAATTGGACTGGTTAATTATATATGATATAATTGGCTAAATACATGAGATACATTATTATGGGGAAATTAGATATAAAAAATATGATTTATATCAAGTAGAGGAGAAAAATACTATAGTAGATATGTGATATTTAACTATAGGATAAAAATATAATATGATTATATTTTTATTAATTAATTGATTAATTATATGATAATTAATCCAATTTTCACATTCGGACGTGGGTTAGTGGGAGGCATCGGTTAATGTAACCGATGAATTAAAATGAAAAAGGTTTTCATTTTGATCGCACGTCAGTCAATCACCAAAAAGATTTTGAGAGCGCGCGTTGGTGAACATTCTAAGCGATCGCTTAAGAAAATCGAGAGACTATGTGATAGCTCTTCTCTGCCTAAACGATCGTCCACCTCGCGCTAAACGATCGCACACTGTCGCCTACACAATTAGATAGCTTCTCTAAACGATCTTATAGTATGCTGATTTTACTAAACGATCGTGTACCTTTTCCTAAACGATCGTTCAGTAAATCCTACACGATCATGTAGCTCCTCCTAAACGATAAGCATTTCTGCTATGCGATAGTGACTTTCTTCCCTCCCACTTGCTTATCGCCTACCGATTCGTGTTTCCTCTTTCCTCTACCAAATTCACCAAATACACCCTTTGGGTTTTCACGCAACATTCGTGTTTGCGGTCGTTCGTGCTGCTGTTGACGTTGTTGTTGGGCGTTGGTAATCACGTGGAGGGTTTTTGCTACTTGGAGTTTCGAAGTGTGAAAAACGTCTTCAACTGGTATGGAACTCTTTTCCTTGTTGTTTATATTATTCTTGGCATGCTGATAATTAAGTTTGTTTGCATAACTGTTTGTGTTGAATGTATAATTGTATTTTCGGTCACTGTGAGATTAGAGTGATCGAAACGCTCAAGAACTCTTCGATATGAGATCTTCACTCCTGGCATTGAGGGCGGTCCTTTGATTTGCATGTGGTTGCGACGTGGCCAGAACGCCGACTCAAACCTACCATTTTGGGGATTCGTCTAATTTGGGAGCTGGGAACTCAACTTCACAAGTAGAGTTCACTCCTTCCCCAAAGTAGGGGTAAGTAGATAGATTGCTCTCTTAAGGGCTGATCTCGGGGCTTGAACGATGTGGCGTCATGCATCTTCTCATGGCCCAAGAGGTGTTCAAACATAGTAAGACTATGTTGTATTGTTCATTAGAGGGATTAGTGGTACTTAAGGAGGAAGATGTAATTACATGGGCAAAATGGTAAATTGGCCTGCTGTAATTACGAGCATTTGTGAAGGGTTATCATAATGATGACTGGTTATATCTAATGGACATAGAAATATATCTATGGCAAGAAGAGTTCAACTGTCGGTCTTTAGTGGAATGTCTGGCAGTTAACGGATGGTGGATATCGTGACCAAAGAGTTTAGTCAGCTATTCACGCACTGTTGGAGCTTCGAGCTATAAGTCTATAAAGTCCCCTTGGTAGCTTGGATACAAGTTGAGAATCGGTTTTTGGGTCAGTTTGAAATGTTCAAATTGACAAGAGGAAATTCGATTATATATGATATAGTTGAACGAGTTAATTAAATATGATTAATTAACTTTATGTATGAAATACATTAATTTGGAGGAAATTAGATATAAATATGATTTATATCTAGTAGAGAAAAAATATTATAATTAATATTTGATATTAATTTATATGTTATGAATATGATAAGATCACATTCATTGAACGGTTATAAAGGAAATGGGACGGTGACTCTTCTGTTCAAAATAACGGATGAGTGCATTATAAATAGCTGACGGTGTGCAAGAGTCATAGGCGTGTGGACATTGTGAAAAAGATAGTATCGTCGTTTAGAAAATTAGTGTCTATAGGATAGTGACTATACGATCGCTTACATATACGATATTGCTAAGAGATTGCTTACCGATTACAGCATCGCGCGCTATTAACGATCATTTATTTTTTCCTAAGCGATCGTTTAGCTCCCGATATTTACTAAATGATCATATAGACGATCGCTTAGTTTTTCCTACACAATCATTTGGATGATCGCTTACCTTTTCCTACACGATCGTTTAGACGATCACTTACATTTTCCTACACGATCGTATACTTCACCTAAACGATCAAGCATCTTGTCTATGTGATAGACGACTTCATCTCCCACTTGCTTGATCGTTGTGTACGGACTCTCTTCTTCCTTCCCTCTACCAAATCCGAACAAAGCCCACACTTTGGATTATCACTCCAAGAATACCGAGGGCTCTGAGTGGTGTTGTCTTCTCCGTTTCCTTTTGTCCGAGTGGTGATTGTTCGAGGTAGACGGTTGAGTTTTAGACTTGCTGTGAAGGAAAAATCCTCATCTGGTATGATCTCTTGATCTCTTTAGCATTATGAATGCATATTAGTATGTTTTGAATGTATATGCGATAATTCTGTCACAATGAATTGGAAAGATCCGCTTCCGCTCGTAGGTACTCTTGAATAAGAGTTCCTTCACCACCAACCCTCACACTCCTTAGATCTCGCTCTCCCTTCTCCACCGCACCTTCATCCCTCTGCCTCAAGATCTATTTGTTCTTTCTTCTTCATCTCCTTCACCTCCTTCATCTTTCTTCTTCTTGTATGTAATTGAATTTGATAATAGATTTTGCTTGTGTTTAATTCACTAATTCTTAACATGAACTTGGTCTTTGCTTAGCATGAAAAGAGTACCTTCGAATAGAAACGAATCTTTCCAATTCATTGTGACAGAATTGCCGCATATACATTCAAACATACTTTCATAATGCTAAAGAGATCAAGAAATCATACCAGATGAAGATTTCTTCTTCACAGCGAGTCTGAAGCCCAACCATCTACCTCGAACAATCACCACTCGGACAGAAGGAAATGGAGAAAACAACACCACTCAGAGCCCTCAGTATTCTTGGAGTGAGAATCCAATGTGTGGGCTTTGTTCGGATTTGGTAGAGGGAAGGAGGAAGAGAGACTATACACAACGATCAAGCAAGTGGGAGATGCGGTCGTCTATCGCATAGACAAAGTGTTTGATTGTTTAGGTGAAGTATACGATTGTGTAGGAAAAGTAAGCGACCGTCTAAATGATCGTGTAGGAAAAGGTAAATGATCGTGTAGGAAAAGAGTGAGCGATTGTCCGAACGATCGCGTAGGAAAAACTAAGCGATCGTCTATACGATCGTTTAGATAATAGCACACGACGGTGTAATCGGTATGCGATCGCTTAGCAATATCGTATAATGCACTCATCCGTTATTTAGAACAGAAGAGGTGCCTTCCCATTTCCTTTATAACCGTCTAATGAATGTGATCTTATCATATTCATAACATATAATTAATATCATATATTAATTGTAATATTTTCCTCTACTAGATATAATTCATATTTATATCCAATTTCCTCTAAATTAATGTATCTCATACATAAAGTTAATTATATCATATTTAATTAACTCTTTCAATTATATCATATATAATCAAACTCCCTCTTGTCAATTTCAACATTTCAAATTGACCCAAAAACAAACTCTCAACTTGTATCCAAGCTACCAATGGGACTTTATGGACCTATGGCTCGAAGTTCCAATGGTACGTGAATAGCTAACTAAACTCTTTACTCATGACATCTACCATCCGTTAACTGCCAGACATTCCACTAAAGACCGACAGTTGAACTCCTCTTGCCATAGATATATTTTTATATCCATTGGATATAACCAATCATTAGTACGATGACCCTTCACAAATGCTCGTAATTACAGCAGGCCAATTTACCATTATACCTCTGTAAGTACATCTTCCTCCTTAAGTACCACGGATCCCTCTAATGAACAATACAACATAGTCCTACTTGTGTGAACACCTCTCGAGCCATGAGAAGGTGCATGGTGTCACAATCGCTCTTTCGAAAGCTTCTCTTAGCGATTGTGCGGCACTTGTTCCCGCTCACGAACAAGCCAGCCAACTCGAATACGGACTGCCGATGGCACACCGAGTGCCTCTTGCAACCTCCATCCCCGTTTTAGGGAAAACGGGTTTAGAGAAAAGGTTTTCGTAAGAAGATTTGTGAGTGTGAATAAAGAAAGAAAGATTGTAGTAGACTAGAAAGCAATAAGCAACAACAACGGCTTTATAGAGTACTACTCCGGGTATGAGGAAGTNAAGCAACAACAACGGCTTTATAGAGTACTACTCCGGGTATGAGGAAGTGATGGTTAGTCTTATCCTCATATAGTGCATTCTGAACAAAAAGCCAACTGGCGCCCTTGCATATGCAAAAGGGCGAGTGGTCACTTACAATGAAAATGTAAAGAAAGCAAGCTAACTAAGCTAATACAAAACAGGATATGAAAGTATGCTAGAAGGGGGTTGGATTGGGCATGCGGCCATGGGCAATAGGCCCTGGACAAGCATGACCGTTACACATGGCGCCACATCCTAGTGAAATGAAGTCTCTGTCATGAACGGTGTTATATAATGAGACGTTAACACTTCGTGGTCAGGTCTTATACAAACTCTTTGAATAGGATGCCCCCGCTCTCATGTCCTGTACACAAATGATCAGGATCAGACCATCGGTGACAAGTCACAACACTTGTGACCATTCCACAATGCAGGCTGCATCCGTAGCGTTACCAGGATAAGGTTTCCCTCCTATATCCATATACTACAAACTATTTTGGTTATCACTCAATACATGATCCACTTGTATGTCACCATATACATGCTTAAGTTACATACAAATAACCATGGATATTAAGTTTATCGGTTTCTGGTAAAATGAAAAAATCTAAATGTTCAAAGTCAAGTAGTGAAGTAAATATCATTTATATTATACATCACAAGTGTTCGTACAAAGTTGTTTACAAACTACGGAACATGAGACTTTAGGGCACAAACCCCAACATTAAGTCTCACTGATCCTTTAATGAACAATTAGTTTTTGATCCAATCACTAAACCTAGTCCTTCTCAGGCCAATGAGAGGGTGGGGCACTTGTTCAAGACTCGGAGTTAGCACTTAAAGGAACAACCTTTCTACTATCCTTAAAAGCGGCCAGGAGTGAATTTCATCTTGCTTCTTATGTCCCCAGCTATCTACCCGGTCTTACTCCTAAAATGGGAGACTTATTGAGCCGGCGTTGTTGAGCCAACCCTCACCCATGCAAATCTAAGGATAATCCCAAATACACAGGAGTTCATAGTTAGCTCAGGATTAAGGTCAAGTTACCTAGGTCAGCACTTTGAAATAGTCAGTCTTAAATGGTAAACAATGTTACAAAGTAAGAGTGACGTAATTCTTGGTCCGATCTTATGAAAAATCATTGCATAGAATGCCCACACTTTTCATATCAATACATGAACGAATTAGGATCACTTCGTTTATAGCACTTTACTACAAATTGTAACAATTACAGTGGGCTGCATCCGATAATGTTACCAAAATAAGGTACCCAGCCTTATTCATATACTGTAGATCATTTTAGCTATTTACTGAACTTTATCCACTCTTATGTCTCCATATAAAGTTCATATATTCATATATTCATATAATAGCCATGGATCTTTAGTTTATTGGATTTAGACTTTACAAGTGCAATTCACATATTTAATAACAGTTTGATTGAATCAACGTCAATAAAATCTTTATTGATAATAAAATACATTTAACATTACAAATTGTGAGTTTTAGGACACATACAACCCAACAAAATTCCACTTGGACTAAAACTCCAGTGGATGATATACAAGGTTGAGTAATGAGAGAATAAATACAATAAACTAGGCATCAAATACCCAATACTTCTCCCACTTGCCCTAGTTCTATCTATTTCGCAGTCATAGTCCCACTAGGGGACCCACGAACACTTTAGCCAAGAGGGCCTTTGTAAATGGATCAACCAAGTTGTCTTCATAGGCAATCTGCGTGACAATCACGTCTCCTCAGTGTAATTACTCAGCTTCTATGGTGAAGTCAACAATACAACTTTGCTTGATACTCCTCCACACTATAGCTCTTCCATTCAGAGCGAATACTAACCTCGAAGTAGATTTCCCAGAATCTATATCGGTTTGAAAGTCAGAATCAGTGTATCCAGTAAGGATAAGATCCTTAGCACCATACACGAGCATATAGTTTCTTGTTTTCTGAAAATACTTGAGGATGTTTTTAACGGCAGTCCAATGATCATATCAGGATTGGACTGATATTTGCTAACAATTCCAACTACATAGCATATGCGGGGATGAGTACAGAACATGATATACATTAAACTCCCTACTACTGATGCATATAGAATTCGTTTCATAACCTTAACCTTTTGAGGTATCTTAGGACACTGTTTCTTAAACAGATGAATTACATGCCTGAAAGGCAACATACCTTTATGGGAATCTTGCAATTTATATCGAGACAACATCTTGTCTATATAAGATGTCTAAGACAAGGCTATCGTTCTGTTATTGCAGTTTCGAACAATTTGGATCCCAATGACATACCGTGCTTCTCCCAAATCCTACATTCAGAATTGCATGGCTAGCCATGTCTTAATGTCAGCAAGAAATTCTACTTCATTCCCAATGAGTATAATAACATCAACATAGAGAACTAAAAAGGCTACTTTATCCACATCACCATTGCTTGTTTAAAAGTCAATGGATCCTATAAGCCATCATCAGGTATGACGACCTGAGTTTCAGTTAAACCCATGTATCGGTCAGACTGTTGCAAAACCCTTCCACTATATCGAGGCATTCTCAACTCTTGAGAAAGATGTGAAGTACCAGTTCCATTAACAACTTCTGTTGAAGGACCTGCTCGATCAACAACTCTTGTTGATCTATCTGTAGTTTCTCTGGTTATCTCATTTAATACTAGCTTACTGCGAGGTTGATGATATGTGATCTTCCTCCAGGAATGTTGCATTTGTCGACATAAATACTTTATCATTATGATCATAAAAGAAACCACCTATTGTCTATTTGGGATAGCCTACAAATAGGTATACCTTTGTAGGATTGTATCAATTGCAGCGAAAGCACAAAGATCATCTAAGCATTCAAATTCACTAATTTTGGCAAAATATAAAGCATGCTTTTGCAGAAAAATGGGTTTCAAGAAATACCTCTTGTAGAACTTCTTCAAAACCCCTTCTCCAGCTGCAATCTTCTTCATATCTTGTTGTAGACCACCTCAAGATCTTTCCCACTATTCTCTTGGTGCTCTAGATTAAGTTGTGGGACTCAAAACAAGCTTGAATCAATGGATAAAGGAGAAAAGCTCATTGCAGCAACCTTTGTTGAAGAACCCTTCTTCAAATCGAATTTTCTCTCAAAATTCTGTAGATTGCATTCCCGGATTTCACTCCAATCTTCTCATTATATTGTAGATCAACATGCAAAGAGAAGAGCGGCATGAGTTGCAGCTCATGCTTGGAGAAGATAAAGCAAATATATTGCTTCATGTGTGAGCTAGTTCAAGTGTTTTAGTTTAAGTGTTTTAGTTTTTCAAATTTTCAATTTTATCCAAAAATCAAATTTTGATTTAAAAAATCTACTTGATTTTAAAAATGAAAAATTAATTAATTTAATAAATTAATTAATTAATAAATAAAACTTAATTAATATAATATCAAATATTAAATTAATTTTAACACATATCCATCTTTATATATTTAAATCATATTTAAATATATAAATTCTCCTATTCCGTTTAATTCTAATATTAAACATAATTATATCTCATATAATTACCAATTCCCTTAATTCTAATTTGAACATTTCAAATTAACTTATCACACTATTCTAGAGCTAGTCCATTACGAGCTAGTAGGGGGACCTCGCGGACCTACATATCATGGGCTCTAACGATCTGAGATTAATTGGCTAAACTCATTAGACTAAATTAATCTCTATTCGTTAACTAATGGGTCACTCCACTAAAGCCCATAGCTGCACTCCCCTCACTATAGATATATTATGTCCACATGATTTAACTATAATCAGCAAGTTGACCCTTCACAGATTGTTCGTAATAACGGCTGGGTCAAATATCTGTTCTTTCCCCAAGATTACGTCTTATTCCTCAAGTCCCTACTAGTCCTCTAATGAACAACTGGTTTGTGATCCAATCACCAAACCAAACTCTCTCAGCCCAAAGAGAGGGTGGGGCCCTTTGTTCAAGGCCTGGATTCCGTACTTGAGAGAACGACCTTTCTCCTATCCCTAAACCGGATAGGTGTGAACTCCTTACTGCACCCTATGTCCCTAGCTATCTATCTGGTTTTACCCTGAAATGGGAGTATTATTGAGCCGGCACTGTTAAGCCAACCCTCAATATGTAAATCTAAGGGCAATCTCGAATAAACAAGAGTTCATAGTTAGCTCAGGATTAAGATCGAGTTACCTAAGTCATCTAGGTGAAATAGTCAGTCTTAAATAGTAAACAGTATTATAAAGTAAGAGTGACTTATTTCTTGGTCTTGATCTTATGCAAACTAATTGCATAGGATTCCCCCACTCCTCATGTCATAACATGTACGAATTAGGATCACATCGTATGTAGCACTTTACAACTCTTTGTAACAACTACAGAGTAGGCAGGATCCGATGGTATTAGTAGAATAAGGTACCCAACCTCATTCATGTACCATAAATCATTTTGACTATTTACTCGAACCCGATCCACTCTTATATCTCCACATAAAGTTCAAGTACTCATAAATAGTCCTGCGTCTTAGTTTATTGGATTTAGACTTTCATACAATTTATGAGATCAATAACAAGTATATTGATAATAGAAAATGTTTATCATTTTACAAACTGCGAGTTTTAGGACATAAAACCCAATACTTTGAACGACGTTCCAAATTTTTTGGATTTTGCACCAACACATGTGCTGGGCATCCATAAATCTTGAAGTGACGTAACTACCTTCACGTCCTCTCCAAAACTCGTAAGGTGTTTTTGAAACACTTTTCGAGGGAACAATGTTCAATATATACACCGCAATTTCTACTACGTAACCCCAAAAGGAACTTGGCAACTGAGATAACTCATCATAGAACGAACCATGTCCAACAGGGTTCTATTTCTCCTTTTTGCAATACCATTTTGTTGAGGTGTGCCAGGTGCCGTGAGTTGTGACTGAATTTCGTGTTCTATCAAATAATCATGAAATTTTAAGCCCACATACTCATCATCTCGATCTGATTAAAGTGTTTTTAACCTTTTTACCTAATTAGTTCTTAACTTCTCCCTTTCCTTGAACTTTTCAAGTGTATTAGACTTATGATGTATTAGGTAAATGTAGCCATACCTTGAATAATCGTCGAAGAAGCTGATGAAATATTCATACCATTCTCTCGCTTTAACATTCATCGAACCATAAAGGTTTGAATATACCAGCTCTAAGGGTTCTTTGGCTCTAAGACCTTTTCTAGTAAAAGATCTTTTGGTCATCTTACCCTTAAGATAAGATTCACATGGCGGTAAAGAGCTATCTTCTAAATGGTTTTGAAGTCCATTTTAACCAATTTTTCGATCCTATTGAGATTAATGTGACTTAGTTTTAGGTGCCAAAGATAGGCATTTAGAGAAATTATCTTTTTCTTATGATGAGTTTCAGCTTTTTAAACATCTCTATATTCAAAACGGCTTTTACCTCAGTCAGTTTTAACACGTATAAGTTATTCTCTAGATTTGCAGAACATACTATATTACTTTTTGAGATAATGAACAATTCATTATATTCAAAAGAAACTTTGTAATTTTGTTCTTGCAAACACAAGTTAGAAATTAACTTCATTTTCATAAAAAAAATGTAATAGACATTTTCAAGAAAAATGTCTCTATCTCCAATAAATAACTTTATATCTCCCACTGCTTTAGCCGAAACAACCTCCTCGGTCCCTAACTTAAAGGTTTCTTCGCCTTCTGTAAGTTATCTCCAAGAACTAGTTTCCTGAGCAAAAGTAATGATATGATTAGCAGCTCTTGAATCTATTATCCAGGTTAACTTATCATTTTCCACCAAGCACGTCTCAATGACAAATAAATCATATTTACTTTGTTGTGCTTTATAGCTGTCTCTTATACACATCTAGATGTGTATAAGAGACAGAACCTCCTCGGTCCCTAACTTAAAGGTTTCTTCGCCTTCTGTAAGTTATCTCCAAGAACTAGTTTCCTGAGCAAAAGTAATGATATGATTAGCAGCTCTTGAATCTATTATCCAGGTTAACTTATCATTTTCCACCAAGCACGTCTCAATGACAAATAAATCATATTTACTTTGTTGTGCTTTATAGTAAGTAGCAGAATTGAGAGATAGAGGACATTACTCTGTTAAAACATAGTCTAAATCATCAACTGCTAACATATTCGATTTCCATGTTGATTTACCGTTAAAAGTATCGGAAGCGAGTAAATTTGAAGAATTCAATATGCTAAAATTATAAACAAATTCTAATTTGTGAATTGCTTCTAAACCCAATCGAATTTAGCAAAGTAACAATGTATCCAAATTTCATTATTTTATTTGCAACAATACTATAGTGAGTCAGAATAAGTGCTACCGAGGGGCAGCCAAATAATCATTCATTAAAGCAAGACATTCTTGACTAAATACTATCTCTAGAATAACTCATATTCTGATAGTCATTTAGCTACCGTTTCCATTCAAGAACTTACTAACACTTAGTAATTCTGTAAGTGTAACCCTCAATTTTTAGATCTCAGAGATTAACGGCCTCAACGATGCTGCCGAATTGGAGAGTCAAAGTTGGGAAACGACTTAAGAAATCATATCCATTTTTGGAGTTTGAGTTGTTCCGAATCCCATGTTACAACCCTCCGAGGAGATAACCATTGTTAAACGACTAGCAAGGGTCGCATAAAGCTAACTAATAGGTGCAACATAGGAATCTCACGGTCCAAACCAATGGAAGAGACCGTAGGACATGTTGACACACATCTTTCACCCACTTACTATGAACTACTACCCCATTCACCTTGATTTTGACCCATATGAACACTTTCCGAATGGAGGTCATTCCCAGTGTGACACGAAGCATTGTATGAATCTCACGGTGTGAACTTCCTAGGGACGTGAGAGTTGAAATCAATGTATCATATATTTGATTTTACAATGAACAACTTCCCTTTATTCACCTTGATATTGACTCATTGGTAAACACTTTCTGAATGGAGGTCACTCCTAGTGTGACACGAAGTGTTGCATGAACCTCATGGTGTGAATTCTTTAGAGACATGAGAATTAAAATCAAAACCTTGTGTATTTGATTTTACTGTGAACAACTTCTCTTGTTCACCTTAATCTCAATTCATGCAAACACTTTTCGAATGGAGATCACTCCTAGGGTGACATGAAGTGTCGGTGAATCTCGGTGTGAAATCTTAGGAATGTGAGAGCTAAAAATAACCTATCGTATATGTTATTAATCTCCCACTAAATTCTTTTAACAACATATCATATACGTTATTAAATTCCCACTGAAGCATTCTAACAACATATCGTATATGTTATTAAACTCCCACTAGAGTGTTCTACTTGTTTTTGGGTAATTCTTTACTTAGGAATGTTTCAGCTAATTAAACAACCTAAGTCTAGGTGCTTATCCAAGTATAACGCTTATAATTGGATTTAACCTACAAGGTCTAAGTGAAAAAATCAATTTTAACACCTCATACCGCTCACATGTGCTCATAAAACTAGTTAACAACGCTCAATTATTCGGCCATAATCCCAGGTAGGAGGTGTTCCGTAGATTGTCAACTTAAGTACCCCAGCCTTAGGCAGAATTATTTACCAGTTGAGTTTGTAACTGTATTTTACAAGATGTCGACCTATTTTAACTATTAAAATAGGTGGTTAACCTACGTGAGCATGCTTTTATCGCTGTTATGGATTTTAATGTTTAATCCAATTTTACAACAACTTATAAAATAATAGACATACATTATACCCATAACATGCTTTTATACAACAATTATATAAACATCCATTCCATGCATCAATATAACAACTTATATCAAAAGCCATGGAATCCTACACATGCATACTATAGATTATGATGCTTATAATATACTTGTAATGCATGCTATATGCTTATCCTATGGTGAGATTTTAAATCTACATGGCATACAATATGCACATAATAGATAAATTATTTAATTCATACATTTACAACGCATAATTAAATAAACACACTAAAATGGACCGATTTTAGCATCCTAAGCTAGCTAAAAGCTATACTTATTACAATAATAAGAAGAAAGCAGCCTCGAACCGCCTCCAAACACTTCGAACCAACTCGAACCGGCCTTGAAAAACCAGAAAAACAGCAAAAAGGGACCAAAACCGGTTAAAACTGGGCAAACCAGCTTGAACCGGACCGGTCGAGTCACCACCAGGCGCGCGGGTCAGGAACGGATCGGGTCGACAAGTCGGCTGAACGCTGACGCGTGGCAAAAGGGGGGGTGCTGGGCGCTTGGCTTCAACACGGGCTGACGAAAGCCGGGTGGGCCGCGAGCGTTTGGGCCGTCAACGCAGAGCTAGGCCTGGAGCAATGAATGGGGCTGAAGAATCAATGAACGGGTCGGGTCTGGAACGGGCAAACCAGCTTGAAGCGGACCGGTCCAGACCATCTGGACCGGTTGAGTCGCCACCAGGCGTGCGGGTCAGGAACGGATCGGGTCGACAGGTGGCTGGAACGCTGACGCGTGGCGAAAGCGGGGGCTGGCCCGCGGGCGTTTGGGCCGTCAACGCAGAGCTGGGCCTGGAGCAACGAATGGGGCTGGAGAACCAATGAACGGGTCGGGTCTGGGACAGCCTACACGTGTCAGCCATCCATCTCTCGGGTCAAACGCTTTCCGGGTCGGGTCGTGAACAGGGTCTGGGAGGCCAATTCGGGACTGTGAGCCAAATTTCACAAAAATTGGAGCTGCGCTCTTTGCTAAAACCGAGCAATTACAACCTAAATTCAACTTTAATGACTCTAATAAATTTACATACCCTTTTTCACACATTAAAACCCATAAAACACCGAGCAATTACAATAATTATTACAACCCAAGAAGAAAAACGAATGCCAAAACCGAAATTATCAATCTCAGCACACACAACATTCATCACATGAATCAATACCTATCATATGCATAAATTAACCAAAAATTGAGTACTTTAAGCATGCTCTGATACCAATTGATAGAACGAACATATGCGCAACAGAAGAAAAACGGATCTAAATTACTATAATTAGGTTAATTATAAAGATAAGCATGCAAGCAATAAAACAAGTAAAAGAGGAAAAGAATACCACCTTTGTAGTCTTTGAATCTTCTCCAAATCAGCTTCAATCTCCTCATGAACGGTTCGTAGACCACCATGAGAGTTTTTTCGACTATTCTCTAGCCTTAGAACGGGATGGTGGAATCTGGTGAGTGACTAATTTTGAGAGGAAAAAGCAAAGCTGTGAGAGAAAAAAGGATGCAATTATCACATAATCTCATCTAAACCCACTATGGCAAAGAATCTTCAAAAGCATTACATTTTAAAGACCATACATGCAAACATGCAACTTTGAGTTTGATGAGAACTTAACATTCAAAATTCCACCAAAATGTGGGATTTGGTGGGACAAGTGTTTTCAAATGAAGACAACACTTAGCCATGCAAAAGTTGGCATTTCCCACTCATAAATGTTGGATCTTTCCACTAACTTGGTCAAAGTTTGACTCTCAAAGTCTAAAGTCAATAAATTTGACTTTTTTACTTTAAAAAATAAAAAAATCAACCATTTGACTTCCATTGCATTTTTGACCTAGTCAACAATTTGACTTATAATGCAATTTTGACCAAATCCATTTAATTTCAAAATTAATTCTAATAATCAATTTTAAAAATTAAATTAATATTAATTAAATAATTTAATTTAATATTAAATCCAACACTTATGCTAATTTATATGAATCCTAATATCTCTTATTTTCTTTCTCTTTATGTTTAATTCACAATTAAACATTAGGTTAAATATATTGTATATATTTAACGCTTTGCTCCAAAAACCAAATTTGAACACTTCAAATTTGTTCGTCACATTATTCTAAGGTTTAATCCGATATGAGTTAGTAGGGGGACCTCATGGACCTACAGATCATGGGCTCTAACTATCTGCGATCAACCGCCTAAACTCTGTAACCTAATTAACCACCATTCATTAACTTCCGGGTCATTCCACTAAAGCCCAGCAGTTCCACTCCCCTCACTGTAGATATATTATGTCCACTCGATATAACCATGATTAGTAAGTTAATCCTTCATAGGTTGTTCGTAATAACGACTGGGTCAAAAGCTGTTTTACCCCCGAGATTACATCTTGCCCCTTAAGTCCCACTGATCCTCTAATGAACAATTGATTTTTTGTCCAATCACTAACTGAGTCCTTCTCGAGCCAATGAGAAGGAGGGGCCCCTTATTCAAAACTCGGAGTCAGCACTTAAGAGAACAACATTTTTACTATCCCTAAAAGCGGGTAGGAGTGAATTTCGTCTTGCACCCTATGTCTCCAACTATCTACCCGGTTTTACCCCTGAAATAGGAGGCTTATTGAGTCAGTGCTGTTGAGTCAACCTTCACCCATGCAAATCTAAGGATAATCCCAAATAAACAGGAGTTCATAATTAGCTCAGGATTAAAGTCAAGTTACCTAGGTCATCGCTTTGAAATAGTCAGTCTTAAATAGTAAACAACGTTATAAAGTAAGAGTGACTTAATTCTTGGTCCGATCTTATGCAAACTCATTGCATAGAACGCCCACACTCCTCATGTCAATACATGAACGAATCAGGATCACTTCGTTTGTAGCACTTTACAACAAATTGTAACAACTATAGAGTGGACCACATCCGATGGTGTTACCAGAATAAGGTACCCAACCTTATTCATATACTATAGACCATTTTGGCTATTTACGGAACTTGATCCACTCTTATATCTCCACATAAAATTCATTCATATAATAGCCACAAATCTTTAGTTTATTGGATTTAGACTTTACAAGTGCAATTCACATATTCAATAACAATTTTGTTGAATAAACGTCAATAACATCTTTATTGATAATAGAATACGTTTAACATTACAAACTGCGAGTTTTAGGACATACAACCCAACGGAGGAAACTCTTTAAAAGAAATTATAGAATAAAGAACACCTAACTTTGCTTGTCGATGATTGCTCATTCATTTCGGCAGCATTGAAGTGGACCATTAGGTTAAGATCATCTTTCACTGATTGGCCTTCCTTCATTGCATAGGTCAAGAACATGTTCTCTCATTGATTGACCTTCCTTCATTCATGCATTATAAACATACTTGAAGGCCTCGTGCTAAATTTGAGAGGATGGTTGTCCAAACATCTCCTGGAGGGACTCCATGATCTAACATGCAGTGATCATAACATCGTGTTTCTTGGTAAGAACATCAGACAGACTTGCTAAGATATAGACTGGGGTCTTGTTATTGGCATTTGTCCAGTGGTCATAAGCATCGCTCAATGCTTGGGATGCATTTCGGACCAGGATTGGAGGACACTCCTCTATTAAGACGAATCACATATCATCTATAACTAGAATCGTATTCAAGTTAGATTTCCACGTCGAATAGTTTTCACTGATTAGTTTTTCATTTTTAACCTAGGAAATAATTATGGAAGACATGCTGAAATGAATAACAAACAATTGACTGTATAAATCATATTGGCCTTAACCCATTACACAAAAACAAGTATCCAATTAATTCAACAAAGACAAGCAATCAAAGAACCTAAATTAAACTATTGATTTAGTTTTTGCAAAGATACTTCAGAGGTTTAGAGAAATAGCCTCCGAAGGGTGATCAACTACCCTTCCCCTAAACTAAGACAATCTCTAATTACTAATACCAGAATAACTTTTAATCCTATAGTTCTTAGCTACATTTTTTCGGCCAAGGATTCATTAACTAGCTTAATTCATCTTGTAAATGTGACCCTACTATTTTCGGATCCCAGATATACGCTTCAACAAGCTACCGTAAGGAAAGACAAATGTTGAAGATTAACCTAAGAAATCCTATCCATTACTAGAGTTTGCGATATTCTGAACCCTATGATTAGGCCTTCCGAAGGGATGATCACTTCAAAATGACGCATAGTCGAATCATAGAAATTTCATGGTGCAACCTAATGAAAAAGACCGTAGGATACGTTGACATGCGTCCTTCTCCCACTTACTATAAACACTTTCTCTATTCACCTTGGTATTGACCCATGTAAACACTTTTCGAAGGGAGGTTGCATCCAGGACGATACTATTGTTGTTGATGCCCTAAATCTCGTAGGGTCCCATTTATAATTGTAATGTACAAACATTTTACTTAGGTAATAAAATATATGATGTTTTATTTTAAAATTAGTTGAATTAGCCACAAACCAATAGACTAACATCCAAGGTTATCTTGTAGCTTAAACATGTATGTAGAGACGAATGAAAATCGAACATTTGAGGTTCATTTTGACAGAGAAGTGTCCTCTCATCCCTAGCTCAAATGCAAATCGAACTGTTCGAGAAGCATACGACAGATGGACGAAGGCGAATGAGAAAGCCTGTGCCTACATTCTTGCCAGCATATCTGATGTTCTGGCTAAGAAACACGAAAACATGTATACTGCCAAAGAGATTATGGAATCTCTATGTGGGATGTTTGGACAACTGTCCTTCTCCTTGAGGCATGATGCTATCAAATACGTTTACAACTGCCGAATGAAAGAAGGAGCCTCTGTTAGAGAACATGTCGCAGACATGATGGTCCCTTTTAATGTGGCAGATGTAAACGAAGCTGTCATAGAAGAGAGAAGCCAAGTCAGTTTTATTCTAGAGTCTCTTCCGAAGAGCTTCTTGTAATTTCACACCAACACGTTAATGGACAAGATAGAATACAACCTGAATATACTTCTCAATGAGCTACAGGCTTTTCAGTCCATTTTGAGAACAAAAGGACAAGAAGTGGAGGTAAATGTTGTTATTGCTGAGAAAAGAGGACTGTCCTCTAAAAAGCCTGATGTTGTTTCTTCTTCTAAGAATAAGAATATTCCCTTGAAGAAGAACAAGAGGAAAGGGAAAAAGAAAACTTCTACTGGTCGCAAAGGCAAGGCCAAAGCTGCAGACAAAGGAAAATGTTTCTACTGCAGCGAGAACGGGCACTGGAAGAGAAACTGCCCACAATATCTTGCAGAGAAAAAAATGAAGAAAGCAAAGCAAGGAAACTAGTTCTTGAGGATTGCTTATGAGATAATGCTCTAGGTTGTAAACGTGGGAGAATATCTCAGAAAGACCAGTGGGAGATTTTGGAGTTGCTGACAAAAGATGAATCCAGTTACTGTTATTAATGTGTAATAAAAGTTGTTTTATCTTTTATAAAGGACATGTTGTATATAATCTTTTGTTATAAATGAAATGTTCATTAGCAAAATTTACATTTTATATTTGTTCTATAAAGCAACTTCTATTAAAACCAACCCAAGTTCAAGGCCATTTCAAATATTTAGATATTTAACGACTGAAGAACAATAAGGTAAATGGTTATGTTTACCTAAGTAATAAGTTTAGAACACTTGAAAGGTTCAAGGTGTAAAAGACTTGTTAGGTAAAAGAATACAGAGAGTCTGAGATTTCTAAAGTTATTTTGATAGAACATGAAATCAAGTGATAACTTTCTATACCTAGTTGTCTTAATTGTTTTGAACAACATTCCAATTTCAAGGTGCTTCTGAAATTCCATATGAGACATGGAAAACTCATAAAAGCTGTTTATAATATGTAAAAGATGTTTACATAGTTTAGAAATTTGGAATAGATCGACACATGTGTTAGTGTTGAACCCTTTGAAGGAACTTTTATCAAAGAGTACCTCTGAGTAGAAGCAAGATCGTTCCAAACTCATTGTGACAGAAATACTGCATTCACAATCAAACATACAAGTTATGCATATAACAACAAATTACGACATGCTTTGAACTTTTAAAGAACAAAAGAGCAAAATACATACCAGTTGAAAAACTCTTCTTTGCCTTTCAATCTCGCTCTCGTCAATCTAGCCAATCTCGCTGTCGCTGAGATCATCAAGCCTATCGTCCACCAAATCTCATTGTCGTCTACCCACGAACAGACTCCTCACGAACAAGGCATTAATGGAGGACACAACCACTCAGAAACCTCGGTATTCTCAGAGTGAGAATCCAGGAGGTGTGGGCTCTACTGGATTTAGTAGAGGGAAGGAGAAAGGAATGATCGCTTACCATGACTAAGTAAGTAGGAGATATCGAAAGTCTATTGCATAGACGACTGTTTGATTGTTTAGTAAAAGATACACGATCGTGTAGTAAACTAGGGTTGATCGTGTAGATGATCGTTTTTTAAAACGCTCGGGCACGCGATCGCTTAGAAAAAGCTAGACGATCGTTTAGGTAAAACTATGCGATTGTTTAGGAAATATGCGAGTATACGATCGTTTAGTAAACTTTGAGCTGTCTTGTATGCTCTTGGTTTTCTAGGTGATGGGCAGTGTACTCAATCGGTGAGCAAATATCTAAGCTCTTCCAAAATGAAAACAATATTCATTTTATCCTTCAGTTATGAAAATTGAATGCAATCTCCCATTAACTCATTCGATTACGGAGAAAAAGTCGACACAATTATCCCATAATTGTTAAATTAAAAAATAAATATAATCTTATTATATTTATAACCTATGGTTTAATATTATATCATATGCAACATATGAACCATAGACATTTTCTCCTCTATTAGATATATAAATCATATTTATATCATATTCCTCCAATTAATGTATCTCATACATCATGTCAACTATATTATATATAATTGACCAGTTCAAGCATATCATATATAATCAAACTCCCTCTTGTCAATTTGAACACTTCAAACTAACCCAAAAACTGATTCTCAACTTGAATCCATTGAGTTACCAAGGGGACCTCATGGACCTATGGCTCGAAGCTCCAACGGTATGTGAATAACTGACTAACTCTTTAGCCACGAGATCCACTATCCGTTAACTGCCAGACATTCCACTAAACTCCGACAACTGCATTCTTCTCACCACATATATATTTTTGTGTCCATCGAATATAACCAATCAACAGTATGATAACCTTTCACAGATGTTCGTAAGTACAGCTGGGCCAATTTATCATTTTGCCCTTGTAGTTATATTTAACTACTTAAGTACCACTGATTCTTCAAATAAACAATACAACATAGTCCTACTATGTGTAGACACCTCTCGAGCCATGAGAAGGTGTGTAGCGTCACATTGTTCAAGCCCCAGAATCAGCCCTTAAGGGAGCAATCTATCTATTTACCCCTACTTTAGGGAAGAAGTGAATTCCATCTTGTGTAGCTGAGTTCCCAACTCCCAAATCAGACGAATCTCTAAAATGGTAGGTTTGAGTCGGCAATCTGGCCACTCGCACCCGTGCAAATCAAAGGACCGCCCTCAAAGGTAGGTGATGTGTAAAATTATGATGTGATGATGAATGTTATGTGATGAACATGCAAGTTCTCCTAACAAAGCCTAAGCATAAGCCTTCTTAGGTTTCCTGGTAAGTCCAGGGTCGAACACAGGGACTACTAAGTAGATATGTGGTAGACCCTTTGATTATATTGCGGTGGTAAAATAAATGAAGTGGATAGTGTTTTGATTTAGATTTTTTCTATGCGACGGAGTTGAATGCAAAATGATGAAAGTGTAGAGTTACAATAAGTATGCGATGAAGGAGTTGAGAAGGGGTTTAGCTAATACTTCCTAAGATTGTGTACAAGTTATGTGATCATGCTATGCATAAATATCAACGCTACATTTCTCAATACAGAATGCCATAATTCCTATTTCTAGGACGCATGCGATGTATATGCGAAAAAGTCGATAGAACTTATTTCTAAGTCTCTACTCTTGCCTATACGATCTAATCCGACTCTCTCAAGCCTAGATTCTATCCTTAGACTACTCTCTCAAGTATGTCTAAATGATGAATGACGCACACATAAAACAAGATGACCGCATACCACCATTTCCTATTTCTAGGGCACATGCGATGTGTAAATAGCAATAGAACTTATGTCTAAGTTTCTACTCTTGCTTATACGATTCTAATCCGACTCTCTCAAGCCTAGATTCTAATATGACTCTCTCGAGCCTAGATTCTATCTTTAGACTACTTTCTCAAGTACGTCCAAAGGGTGAATGATGCATACATAAGACAAGATGATCGCATAAAATATAAATCTTAAGTCATGCTAGCTAAGTACTTCTCAACCCATTCAGAAATTTAGCTATTCATGCTTGGTATGGAGAGATTGAACATAGATTGAATTTTCTGCAAATAAAGTACTGAATACAAAATAACAAATGGAATTGAAAGATAACAAGCCCGGTAAGCAATGCCTTGCTTCCCGTGGCCTTTTACACTGTTATTTGTCACTTCAACTCTGTTCAAAATGTGGATTCTTGCTCTCGCAAGGGTTGGCCCTCTCTCCTTTGTATTGCTTTCTAGCAGTCTCTCGATCTGTCCGACAGCGATTTCTCTCGGCTTCGCCTTGTCTTCTTACTCTCTCCAGCCTTTATGTATATGTATAAGTATGTACGTGAATGGACTAGCTAACTCTCTTTCTCTCTGGTGGCCTTCAGTATTTATAGATTTCAAAGTAAAACTGCTTTTTTTACAAATGACTGCAATGATGGGCGGCATTAACGACTTGTCAATTAAATTTGGAATCGACTGTTATCAGCTTTACGTCCCATCATGATTTATTATGCTGTCGCCTTGATGCGATGTCTTTATGCGATCACCTTTTCAGGAAAACTTCTCATGATCGCATGACTCGCAATCGCAACTTCAAGCGCGCTGTCGCATTATGCCTTTGGATCGTAATTTCATATGCGCCATCGCATTATTCCTGCACAAAATAGGTAAATTAACTGCTTTTATGCGATGAGCACTTGAGATCACAATTCCTTTTAGCTTAGCGCTTTCAGACATGATATTGCCTATTTTAACATCGCATTCTCTCATTGTTTTACTTATTTGAGCTGTAATAACTTGTATTTCTACTAGTTATCACACCCCCAAATTTAAAACAATGTTTGTCATCAAGCATAAACTAAAGATTTTCTTTTAAAAATTCAACCGCCTTTACCCTACCTAGACTTCTCAAGGTGCCTTATTCAAACTTCATGAACCAATGCCTTCTTAATTTCTATCCTGATCTCTTCCTAAAATATTTCTAATCTTTAGGGACCACAAGCTTAACCTTAAAAAAAACTTTACTCGTTTCCAGGACATCGCATGATTTATTTCAAACTTTCTCCAACCGAGGTGTTCAAGTGATTTTGACCCTTGCGTGATTCAGATATTCGTTTTGTGATTTTGTGTTGATTCGAGTGCCTAGCCTTCGTTTTGGCTTCCCCCACGTGTGTCATGCAGACATCTAACTACGAGCAAGGCGCTCTTTCTCAGTCAAAACTTATGCCCATCTCTTTATTTGGCAGCGGAGTTGCGATCATTTGGTTTATGTGTTGATCACGATCCCCACCTTTGTTTTGGTTTGCCCCCACGGGTATAATGCGGACATCCAACTTCGAGCAGGATCCGATCTCAACGTTTTTTTTTTTTTTTTTTTTTTTTTTTTTTAAATTTTCAAAAGTAACAAGATTGAAAATAACAATACTAGCACCCCCAAATTTAACACATAACAATATCCTCATTACTGAGAGACGAAATAATTTATACGATGGACTTAGGAAATTTCGTAAAAATCATTTTGAAGAAAAGCTGGTAGACCGCTAAATTTTAGAAATGTTTCATGAATTGATTGTCTTGAAATTAATCTGACTCTAGTACATGTTAAGAAATAAAGACACGAATTTCATCATTAAAGTCATAATTGATACGGGGTGAATGCGATGACTAAATAAAGTAATAAAAAATTCAAGATTGAGTCCAACTATTTAAGAGGATGCGATAGTAAAATTTAGCAATATTAAATTGAAATGCGAGAAGTGCGAAATTGAAATAAGATGAGGCAAGGAAAGACACAACCCCCAAATTTGCTTTGTTGCCCACATCACTTTTGATCACATCTTTTCCTACGATGGGCTGATTCTTTGATTGCGATGGGCTGATTGAACCGGTCGTGTATTTGAAGTTATCGCATTGCTCCATCACAATCGTTTACTACGATCAGTGATAAATATCAAGAGGATAAAAAGTATGAAAGAAAGAGTTGGTAGTTATAAAGAGTAGTGATAATGCAAAAAGTAAGATAGATTCATGAAAAAAAATATCAAAAAGATACTTAAAAAAAAGGATTCATCCCTGATGAGTGTGTGTTGCTTATCAACACAGGGACTACATATTTCTTCTTCATTCTGGATTCCTCAGGTCCATTGGAAATCTCCTTCATGATACATCTTGACTCTCTATCCATTTACATTAAATGCGTTGGTCCCATCTTCATTTGTTAGTTCTACCGCTCTATGCGAGAATACTTCTTTAATTATGAATGGTCCGGACCAGCGCGATTTAAATTTTCTCGGAAAGAGTCGTAGTTTAGAATTGAACAGTAAGACCTTCTGACCTGCCTGGAGATTCTTTTTACATAGTCGTTTGACATGCCAACGCTTCGTGCGCTTTTTGTACATTTTGGCATTTTCGTACGCCTGTAGTATCCATTCGTCCAGCTCGAGTAACTGAAGTTTTCTCTCCTCCTCTGCAGCCTTCAGATCAAAGTTAAGCTTCTTCCCTACCCACAATGCCTTATGCTCTAATTCCAGCGGCAGATGACATGCCTTCCCAAACACCAATGCATACGGTGACATGCCTATGGGTGTTTTATAGGCAGTCCTATATGCCCACAAGGCATCGTCAAGCTTCATGGCCCAGTCCTTCCGTGAGGGATTCAACACCTTTTCTAAAATCAATTTGATTTCTCTGTTAGAAACCTCGGCTTGTCTAGAAACCTCGACTTGTCCATTTGTTTGGGGGTGACATACGGTGGCGATCTTATGATGGACATTGTACTTGATCAACAGTTTGTTAATGATATGATTGACAAAGTGGGTTCCTTCGTCACTTATTATGGCACGTGGGGTGCCAAAACGAGTGAAGATGTTTCTCTGTAAGAATTTGAAGACGGTTGCCACATCTCTTGCGACGCATGAAATCACTTCAATCCACTTGGGCACATAGTCGACGGCCAACAGAATATATTTATGACCATTTGATAGTGGAAATGGTCCCATGAAATTTATACCCCAGACATCGAATATTTTCAATTCCAATATAATGTTCATCGGCATCGCATTTTTCTTTGAAATGTTTCCAATGCGTTAGCACTTATTGCATTTCATAAAATAGTCTCGTGCATCCTTAAACAGAGTTGGCCAGTAATACCCGCTTTGCAAAACTTTTGCCGCTGTGTTCTGTCCCCCGAGATGTCCTCCATAGGATGAGTCATGACATTGAAAAAGTATGCGCTGAAAAGCAATCTCTAGAACACAGAGTCTCCATATCTGGTCTGGTCCTCTTTTGTAAAGATTTGGCTCATCCCAGTAGTAGGATTTACATTCATGAATGAGCCTCTTCTTTTGGTAGGCTGTGTAATTTTCCAGAAATTGTTCGCAGACCAAGAAGTTGACGATATCTACATACCAGGGTAGTTCTTCAATTTTAAACAACTGCTCGCCCAGGAAGGATGCATTCACCTCCGATTGAATGCGATCCACTTCAGGATTCTCTAACCTCGATAAATGGTCAGTGACTTGGTTCTCCATTCCCTTGTGGTCGATTATCTCCATATTAAATTATTGGAGTAGGAGAACCCATTGGATTAGCCTCGGCTTTGCGTCTTTTTTTGTCATTAAATGTCTTATTGCCGAGTGGTCGGTGTGAACTATAACTTTGGATCCCAACAAGTAAGGTCTGAATTTTTCAATCGCAAAGATTACCACTAGAAGCTTCTTCTCTGTAGTGGTGTAGTTCACCTGCGTGGAGTTCAATGTTCTGCTTGCATATGCAATGGGGTGTAACATTGTCTTTTCCTTCTATGCTAAAACTGCCCGCATCACATATCCGCTGGCATCGCACATCAGCTCGAATTGTTTTGTCCAATTGGGTGCAATCAAAATAGGCGTTGTAGTCAATGTTTCCTTCAGTGCTTTGAATGCGGTGAGACAGTGTGGATCAAAGTCAAAAGGTCTGTTAGCTTCTAGCAACACATTCAATGGTCGAGCTATTTTGGAGAAGTCCTTCACAAATTGTCTGTAGAACCCAGCATGTTCTAAGAAACTTCTTAAAGCCTTCACATTTGCTGGAAGTGGAAGTTTTTCAATGGCCTCAATTTTTGCTTTATCCACCTCTAGGCCCTCCTTTGAAACTATGTGCCTGAGCACAATTCCTTCTTTAACCATGAAATGACACTTTTCCCAGTTTAGCACCAGATTAGTCTCTTCAAATCTTTTCAGTATCCTCTTCAAGTTTTTCAGGCAGGTTCCATATGTTTGCCCATAGACTGAGAAATCGTCCATAAAGATTTCAAATGAGTCTTCAAGATACTCGGAGAAGATTGCCATCATATACCTTTGAAACGTGCTCGGCACATTGCATAGTCCAAAAGGCATGCGGCAAAAAGCAAACGTTCCATATAGACAAGTAAATGTGGTCTTTTCTTGGCCTTCTAGTGCAATCATAATCTTGTTATAGCCTACATACCCATCAAGAAAACAGAAATAGTTATTCCTTGCTAGTCGGTCGAGCATTTGATCAATGAAAGGTAAAGGGAAATGATCCTTCTTTATCGCAGCATTGAGCTTCCTGTAGTTTTCATTCATTCAATTTTTACGTGAAACTAAAATAGATAGAAAGCCTATATGCACTTATCTCCTCTCTCTACCAAATTTTCTGTCAAGAACACCAATCCATCCCTTCAGTCCAACTCTCTGTGATTCTCATCTTAAGAATAACACGGTTTCCGTTGTGGTATTTTCCAAGAGGAGGTTGTTGTGTTTGTGGTTTTTCTGTTCGTGAAGAGATTTTGTGTTGTTGTGAACGGGAGAGGTTCGCGATCTTGCTGTGGAGTGAAAATGTGAAGAATTGGTTCTTCAAGGGTTAGTTTCCATTTCCCTTTTTATTATCTATAAATTCTTTAGAAAAGCATGCTTAATAGTTGTTAATGTATCCCTTGAGTTTGCAAAACAAAATTTGAGACACGAGGCGCTCGTACGCTTCCGCTTCGAGAATCCAATCCCTTCAATAAGTTGATTTTTTTAAAAGATTGGTGTTTATTTAGTTTTTGAATTTTAAAACATTATTAATAATTAATTGATCTATTAAATTTAGATTTAAATATTTGTCTAATGGAACATGAGGCACCTTTCGATAATTATTTGATTTTTTTCTTTTAGAAATCAAACTTTTAAATACTATTTTCACCTATAAGTTTCTTTGTTTTTGTTATCCACATTCCACTAATGATTTTAATAACAATGTCAAATTTTGAAAATTGAAAAAAGTAATTTTTTTTTGTAAAAGAAACATATTTTTAGAATTTGATTAATAATTCAAATGTTTCTTCTAAAAATGTAAGAACATAGTATGGAAGGTAGAATATAACAAACATAAACTTCCAAAATAGGAAATTAAAAACAAAATTGTAACTAAACAAGCCTAAAGTTTCAACTTTGAAAATACAAAGAGTGCAAGGACTATTTTTAATTTTAAATTTGAGATACCAAAATAGATTAAACTTTAGGGTTTTTGGTTAGCAACAACTTGGATTAGGTTATGTGATCAAAATAGTGCAAATTTGGAAAATAGTATTTTTATATTTTCATTGAATCCAAATTTCGAATTTTAATTTTTAAAATGTAGACATATATATATATATTTCAGAAAATACAAAATTATATTAAATAAAGATTAAAAAATATTTTAAAATACAACATGTTGTGTTATAAGCTCAGTGCATTTTTTTAAAATTAAAATATGTATTATAAATTATACTATTACAAAATAATAATTATACAATTTTTTTTAACATAAAACATATTGATAAATAAATTAATAATAGTTGGTGTTCTATAATTTTATGATTTATAACTATATCAAACACATTTTAAAAAAATGGTTTGAATTTATTAAGAAAGAGACTTTTGAATAAAACTCTCACAATTATTAATGAAGTAAAGGATCATATTCATACACATGTAAGATAACATTGAGAAATTACAAAATAACCAATTAAATAACGACCTATCTACCAGTTAATAAACTTATAATACTCTCCCTTAAAATGGAGAGAAGATATCTTGAACACCCATCTTGCCTAATGAGGAGAACAAGGAAATTGCTGATAATGGTTTGGTGAAAACATTAGCTAGCTGAGTTGAAGATCAAACTGGCAAGAGTTTGATTGACCCATCAACCACACGAACTCTAACAAAATGGCAATCAAATTCTATATGTTTTGTCCTTTCATGAAACATAGGATTGGTAGCAATATAAATGGCAGCTTGATTATCACAAAAAAGAAGTGATAGAGATGGAGAATCAACCTTCAAATCAAGAAGACTTCTAAGCTAAATGATCTCACAAGAAGCAACAATAAGAGCTCGATACTTGGCTTCTGCCGATGATTGAGATATAGTCTGCCGTTTCTTAGATCTCCATGAAACCAGAAATTGCCCAAAAACACATAAAAACTAGTTAGAGAATGATGAGTGTCTATACAAGCACCTCAATCAGCATCAGCAAAAACTTGTTTGACAAAGTTTTTAACTTTTGGCAACAATATTCCTTTCCCAAGAGCTCCTATCAAATACTTCACTAAATGATGAGTTGCTGTCAAATGGTCTTGAGTTGATTTTGCCATAAATTGGCTTAATTTATGGACTGCAAAATTTATATTCATTTTTGAAAAACCTTCGCCAACTTTTGAATTGGTGAAACAAGAACTTTATGTGAGAGTCGAAGCCCCCAAAGGAGAATTGGGCATTTTTTTTTTATAGGGGATCAGGGTGGTTTTCCTTGAAGATGGAAATGATGAGGTATAACATTGGTCAACTAACCTTCTACAAACAGAAGGATCTATAAGGAGACCTTGATCACATGAAACAAGTTTGAGTTGTAGATCCATTAGCAGAGCTTTTGGCTTGGCTCCAAGAAGACCACAATCTTCAACCAGCTGCAGGGTATAATGTCTTTGGGATAAAAATAGACTGAAAGAAGAATGGGGAAATTCAAGTCTAAGAATTTTTTTTAAGGAACCTAAGCCCTTTAAACGAAAATACTTACTTAAAGTCACTTTCAGAGTGTCAATATAAAGGGAACTTGCTCCTGTTATTATAACGTCGTCAACATAGACTAATAGGGCCAAAAAGATTTCAACTTTCCTTTTATGAATAAGGAATAATCAGCCTTTGACTGTTGAAACCCCAATGATAACAAAAAAGAACTTGAAAACTTGGCGAATCACTGTCTTGACACTTGTTTGAGACCACAAGTTGATTTGCTAATATACAAACCATCCTCTCCCCTTCAATTGGAACCCTAAAGGTAGATCTATATATACCTCTTAAAAAATATCTCTATATAGGAAGACATTATTGACGTCTAATTGAATTAATGGTCAATCTTTTGAGACAACTAAAGTAAGATCTGTTTTCAAACTAATCATTTTCGCAATATAGTCTTTTTGTACATTATTGTTGAGAATGCAAGGAACAACAAGAAGAATCAAAATCTTAATACTAAACCTATTCCATAAATAGTCTAAATTTTCTTGTTGAGTGTATCCTTTTGCTACTAAGCGTGCTTTGTAACGTTCTACAGGTCCATCTGCTTTATGTTTGATTTTATAAATCCGATGACAACCAACGGTATTCTTTCTAGGAGGCAAATAAACAACACTCTATGTGCTATTATCTTCCGTAGCTTCCAATTCAGCCTTCATAACAAGTTTCCAATGATCAAACTGAACTGCTTCATGATAAAAACAAGGCTCTTGGTGTGTGAAGACTTGCATAACATAATACTTATATTCTGTAGACAGAGCATTGTAGCAAAGGTATTGATCAATTAGATATCTAGAAGCAGGCTTGTTTGTCGGGGTCATGGTAAACAAATTATAGTGATAGGCCTGTAGATAAGAAGAAGGTTTGGATACACACAATGACCTTCTTGGCAAAGGCCGAGAAATAACACTTTTATGAATAATAGAAGTGTTCTCAACAGGAGCAGTACTACTGTCTTCAACAGTGAGTTAGACTTGATTGGGATTTTTGGAAGGTTGTTCATCATTCACATTAGATGATTCATCTTCAACCAAATTACAAGGAGAATTATGATTGATATTATTGTTAAGAAAATGCTTTAGGACTGGAACAAATCCACTCTGTTTAAGTTGATTGTGTCAAAGGTTATTCCTATTTTTTAGGGATTAGTTACTTTGTTATTGATGCTCTATAATTGTGGAGCAAGTATAGGACTTTTTGTTAGATTGTTGTTATGTTAAGCTTTAAACATTGTTATGCTCCCCTTGTAATGCAGATTTCTATTGTCTTTGGCTCAACAAGCTTTACTAAATAATTCAATGCTTCAACTTTGCAATAACAAAATCCTTTGTTTTTCTCATATTAAAATAACAATCGGTATCAGAGCCTCATTCTTGAGGGATCTATGAGTGAGTGTTTTTTGTGTCATGGACATTCAAGCAAGTTCCAATTTTTCTTTAATTTCTCCACCAGTGTTTGATTGAGACAACTACTAGGTTTGGGCAGTTCATATGAAGGCATATATGGAAGCTGTAGAAGAGGATTATGAAATTTCTGACCTCCCAAACAATCCTACCATGACACAGATTAAATTGCAGAAGGAGAAAAAGACAAGGAAATCCAAGACAAAGGCTTGTTTGTTTGCTGCAATCTCATATACTATATTCACTTGGATTATGACTCTAAAATTAGCATATGAGATATGAAATTATCTCAAGTCAGAGTATGAGGGAGATGCAAGAATTAAAGGAATGCGTGTGTTAAATTTGATTCGAGAATTCGAGTTGGAGAGGATGAAGGAAACAAAATCAATTAAAGAGTATTCTGATAGGTTATTGGGCATAGAAAACCGAATCAGATTACTTGGTTCTACGTTTAAGGACTCAAGAATTGTTGAAAAGATTCTTGTAACAGTGCCTGAAAATTTTGAGGCATCTATTTCAGCTTTGGAAAATACCAAGGATCTAACTCAAATTACTCTTACAGAAATTCTCAATGCTTTATAAGCACAGAGCAAAAAAGAGCTATGAGGCTAGATGGTGTTGTTGAAGGAGCCTTGCAAGCCAAACATGAGAATGAAGGAACAATAAGAAGAATCAAAATCTTAATGGAGAATCCTCAGCCAACAACAAAGTAGGAGTTAAAAAGGGGTCCTATCCTCCATGTCAACATTGCAATAGAAAGGGTCATCCTCCTTTCAAATGCTGGAGAAGACCAGACGCCAAGTGCACTAAATGTAACCAAATGGGGAATGAAACTGTAATTTGCAGGAGCAAGAATCAACAACAAGGTGAAGAGGCTAAGATTGTTGATTAGGAGGAGGAGGAGGATCAATTGTTTGTGGCTACATGTTTCATGGGCAGTGAATCAAATGAAAGCTAGCTAATTGACAGTGGCTGCACCAATCATATGACTTATGACAAGGAATTGTTTAGAGATTTGAAGCCAACTAACATCACTAAAGTAAGAATCAGCAATGGGGATTACATCTCTGTCAAAGGAAAAGGCATTGATGCGATTACAAGTTATACAGGTACAAAGCATATACAAGATGTTCTCTTTGTTCCCGACAATAACCATAATTGTTGAGTATGGGTCAACTTATTGAAAAAGGCTTTAAAGTTACTTTTGAAGATAAATATTGTTTGATTAAGGATGCAGTTAATAAGGAAATTTTCAAAGTTAAAATGAAAGGAAAGAGTTTCTGACTCAATCCTTTAGAGAAGGAGCAATATGTTTTTCTTCTCAAGGAAGATGTCACACAGATTGGCACAAGAATATTGGACACTATCATCATCAAGGTTTGCTGCAACTAAAAGAAAATGAGCTAGCACTTGATGTTCCCAAGCTTGGTGATGTAATCTCAAGCTGCAAAGCATGTCAGTTTGGACAACGAAACAGGAAGCCATTCCCGAAGTCAACCTGGAGATCCACTTGCAAGTTATAGCTCATCCACACAGATGTTGTAGGACCGCAAAGAACACCTTCTTTAAAAGGTAGTCTCTATTATATTGCCTTTATTGATGACTTCACCCGGATGTGCTGTTTTTTTTTTTTTTTTGAAGTTTAAATTAGAAGTAGCTCAATTTTTTTGGAAGTTCAAAGCAAGAGTTGAGAATGAAAGTGGCTGCAAAATTCAAATTGTAAGATTCGACAATGGGAAGGAGTACACTTCGATGAATTTGACAAGTTTTGTGAAAATTTAGGCATAGAGCATCAACTTACAGCCCCTTACACACCCCGACAAAATGGAGTTAGTGAGAGAAGAAATAGATACATCATGGAGATGTCAAAATGCATGTTGCATGAGAAAAATTTGCCAAAGAAGTTTTGGGCAGAGGCAACAAATACGACTATGTTTCTTCAAAACAGGCTTTCGACAAAGGCAGTGAAGGAACAAACACCATTTGAGGCTTGGTATGGTTACAAACCCTCGTTGAAATTTCTTAGAGTATTTGGTTGCTGGTGTTTTACTCATATTCCACGGAGCAAGCGTGACAAGCTTGATAGGAGAGCTTCATCAGGTACTTTTATAGGCTATAGTACTGTCAACAAGGCCTATAAAATTTTCCAGCCACAAACTAGAAATATTGTTGTTAGTAGAGACATCCACTTCTTAGAGGATGAAGAATGGAGCTGGAATGAAGTAAAGAAGAAGAATCAGACCATAACAGAGCAACTCAAGTTCTTTGGTTCAAGCATTGAAGAAGAAGATGATTGGAAAAATGAAACAGTGGATGATGTACCTGTGAGAGGAACAAGGTTACTCTCAGATGTTTATGAAAGATGCAATGTTGTTGTGTGTGAACTTGTTGACTATGCAGAAGCAAAAAAGGATCAAAGGTGGATGGTTGCAATGGAAGAGGAGATGTCAATGATAGAGAAGAACAAGACTTGGATCTTTGTAGATAGACCTCAAGGCAGGAAGATAATTGGGGTGAAGTGGGTGTTTAGAACCAAGCTTAATGCCAATGGCTCGATCAACAAACATAAAGCCAGACTTGTGGTTAAAGGGTATGCTCAAATCTTTGGTGTTGATTACTCTGACACTTTTGCTCCTGTTGCTAGATTAGACACAATCAAGTTATTGCTCGCAATAGCTGTACAAAAAGCTTGGAAAGTTTTCTAGTTGGATATCAAATAAGCTTTTTTAAATGGTGTCCTACAGGAAGAAATTTATGTTGAACAACCTCAAGGATTTGTGAAGGAAGATAAAGGAGATAAGGTTTATCTTCTCAAGAAGGCTCTTTATGGACTAAAACAAGCTCCAAGAGCTTGGTACAACAAAATTGATGAATATTTGCTAAACTTGGGTTTTGTGAAAAGTTTATCAGAAACAACCTTGTATGTTAAACGTAATGGTACTGACATTCTGAAATTCTTATGGTTTTATTGTATGTTGATGACTTGCTGGTTACGGGAAACAACACAGATCGTATTCAAAATTTCAAACAAGAGATGATGAAGACGTTTGAAATGACAGATTTGGGGTTCATATCATACTTCCTTGGCATGGAGATTAAGCAAAGGCAAGATGAAGTTTTCATATGCCAGAAAAAATATGTAAAGGAAATACTGAAGAAGTTTCAAATGGATAAATGCAAGGCAACAAGAACTCAAACGAATCAAAAGGAGAAGCTATGCAAAGAAGATGGTGCTGTCAAAGTTGATGAAGGATATTTTAGAAGTTTGATTGGTTGCTTGATGTATCTCACAGCAATAAGGCCAGGCATTTTGAATGCTGTAAGTATTTTATCTTGATTTATGCATTGTGCAAGTGAATTACATCTCGAGGCTACCAAAAGAGTGATACGATATGTAAAAGACACAAGTGATTTTGGTATCAAGTTCACAAGAAGCAAGGAGTTCAAGCTAGTTGGTTTTTCTGACAGTGACTGGGGAGGTTCAATTGATGATATGAGGAGCACTTCAGGCTATAGTTTTACTCTTGGCTCTAGTGTTTTTTCATGGAGCTCAAAGAAGCAAGAAACTGTAGCCCAATCCACTGCCGAAGCAGAGTTTATTGCTGCAACAACTACTGTTAATCAAGCTTTATGGCTAAGAAATTTTTTTATTTAACCTTGATTTTGAGCAAAAAGAAAGCACAGAGATTCTTGTTGACAACCAAGTTGCTATTGCTATCTCTCAAATCGTGTGTTTCATGGGAAGACTAAACATTTTAACATCAAGTTATTTTTCTTAAGGGAAGTACAGAAACATGGAGATGTAACTCTTGTCTACTGCAAATCAGAAAATCAATTTGCAGATATTTTAACAAAACCATTGTTTGCTTGCAAGTTTGAGTTTCTAAGGTCAAGACTTGGTGTTTGCAGCTCTTAAAGCAAAAAGGGTGTTAAGAAATTGCTTTAGGATTGAAACAAGTCCACTCTGTTTAAGTTAATTGTGTCAAAGGTTGTTTCTATTTTTAGGGATTAGTTACTTTGTTATTCATACTCTATAATTGTGGAGCAAGTATAGGACTTTTTATTAGAGGGTTATTATGTTAAGCTTTAAATATTGTTATGTTCCTCTTTGTAATACAGATTTCTATTGTCTTTGGCTCAACAAGCTATACTAAATAATTCATTGCTTCAACTTTGCAATAACAGAATCCTTTGTTTTTGTCATATTAAAACAACAATTATCAATAGAAATAGGAGCAGGAATATGTTGAAGACTAACATTACTCTACTGGTGATAGACTTGTTGAGAAACATATTCAGTAAATGGTTTTGGTAAAACAAAACTAGGAAAAAGATCTACATCTTTCTAATCATGATCTGTTAGAGTATGAGAAGGAATTGTAGTTTCATAAAACATTACATCTTGTGAAATAAACAATTTTTTGTTGCTCAACATCATAAAGTTAGTATGCTTTCATTCCTTGAGGATAGCCAACAAATACTGATTTTATAGCCCTTGGCTGGAACTTGTGGCGTCTTTGAGGCAATGTTGAGGCAAAGCATAGAGTTCCAAAAACTTTCATACTACTGTAATCTAGAATGGTACCATTTAGCATTTGAAAAGATGATTTCTAATTCAATAAACGAGATAGTGTTCGATTTATGATATAGATAGCTATGAGTATGCACTCTCCTCAAAAGGACAATGACACTCTGGATTGGAAATGAAGGAAATCTCAACATGAGGAGATCCTTGAGCGGAAGCGGATCGTCCGAATTCCATTAATTATTTAATACAAAAAAATTTATAGCAAACAAACAATGGAAATGTATTTAACAATAAATTATAGTATGCTTTTGAAAAAGACATAAGTTCAAGAGTTTTCACCTTTGAAGAACCTTTCTTCACGAATCTCTCAAACAATCACGAACGGAATACCTTCCTCTTGGAACTTCTTCTTCTCGCACAGACACTACTAATCGAGAACCCTCCGTATTTTCTTATGGGATTAAGGGGTTCAAGCAGGAGTTGTGGGCTTTGCTTGAATCCTTGGTAGAGGGAAGGAGAAGGAGAGGATTGGAGGAAGTTTTTCTCAGAGAATTTTTCTTTGTATGAATTCTCTTGGAACAGAATGAATCTCATCCACCCACATCTATATCACTTGTTAATTATTTGGAGAGAATGTGAGGAGGGAATTATAACTCCTTCCCTTTTTATTAATTTTAAATAAATCAATAACAAATAACTACTTTATTATATATACACTATATGTTATATCAAATATAACATATAGCCTATAGTTGTATATTGCATCAAATATAATATAAACTATAGTTTTTATTCTCTCTTAACTATAAGTGATATTTAATATAAATCACATTTATATTAAATCCATTTATATGAATCTCATCCATATAAATGATATTTAGAATTCCTCTCAATATAAATCATACTTATATTTAATTACATGAATCCCATTCATATAATTGGTATTTGAATCATATTTAAATTTCTCCTATAATGTATCAAATACAATATTATATCATACATAATTAATTCCCTCAATCAATTTGAACACTTCAAATTAATCCAAAGATTAAATCCCAGTTGAGCTACAGTAGAGACCTTATGGACCTGTAGATTGAAGCTCCAACGATATTTGGATAATTAATTAAACTCTTTAATTAAATTATCCAACATCTGTTAACTGTCGGTCACTCCATTAAAGATCGACAGCTGCACTCTTTGCACTACAGATAAATTTGTATGTCCATTGGATATAACCAATCAATATTATGATGACCCTTCACAAATTGCTCGTAAGTATAGCTAGGCCAAAATACTGTTTTTCCCCTATAGTTACATCTAACTTCTTAAGTACCACCGATTTCTCTAATGAATAATAAGTCACAGTCCCACTATGACCAAGTCCTCTTGGGCCAGGAGAGGGTGTGGCCATTATATTCAAGATTCGGAATCAACTCTTAAGGGGGCAATTTATCTATTGCCCCTGCATCGGGGAAGGAGTGAATTCCATCTTGTATAGCTGAGTTCCCATCTCCCCAATCAGACGAATCCCCAAAATGATAGGCTTATTGAGTTGGCAATCTGGCCACTCTCGCCCATATAAATTAAAGGACCGCCTTCATAAGCAGGAGTTCACAACTCATTCAAGATTCAGGTCATGTCACCTATGATCATCCGAGTGAAATGTAAGTCTCTATTATTAACGGTGTTATATAAAGAGACTAATCATTTCGTGATCCGGTCTTATACAAACTCTTTATATAGGATACCCCGCTCGCATGTCTCCACATGAATGATCAGGTTCAGATTATTTGTAGCACTTTACAATACTTGTAATACCTACAAAGCGGGCCATATCTGTAGTGTCACCAGGATAAGGTACCAAATCTTATCCATCTACTACAGATCATTTAGTATCATTTAAACAAGATCCACTTGTATGTCTTTACATACTTGTATAAATTACATAAAATAACCTCGATTCTTAGTTTATTAGATTGAGTATATGCTTATAAAATAACACTTATTTTCTTAATAACAATATATTTATACAGCGTTTACAAACTACGAGATTACAAGGAGATTTAGGACACCATTCCCAACCGAAAATATAATGCTTAGACAACATTGAGAATATGTTGATGTTTTTTTTCCACAATGTAATTTTGTTGAGGGCAACTGATATAAGAAAACTGATGTAGAACTCTTTTCTTGTTAAAGAAATCAGTAAAAAAAAAAATCAAGAGCATTGTCAGACCTAAATTATTTGATTGGCTTTCCATATTGGGTTAATAAAGAACACATCAGATTTATGTTTAAGCATGAACATCCAAGTAAAACGAGTTGCATCATGAACAATGGTTAGAAAAAAAGAACATCTGGCATGAGTAGTAGTAGAAAAAGGCCCTAAATGTCTACATGTATAAGAACAAAGGCATTGAGAGACAAATTATTATTGTAAACAAAAGGTAAATGTTTTTGTTTGGCTAAGGGACAAACATTACAAGGTGAAAGTTTATCAAAGGAAGACTTCAAATTCAAAGAAGCTTTCAAAAAATTCACGCAATGAACTAACAGATGGCCAGGTCTTTGGTGTCAAAGAACAACTTTATCATCAATAACAACATAAACCAGATTCTGATTAGCAACTGATTTTAGTAAACCAAGCAAATACAACCCATGAGTATATCTAGTATTGCCAATCCTTGTTGAAGTGAACTTATCCGGGATTATACAACCATTAGTAGAGAACTCAAGAATAACTGGTAGATCCCTCGTAAGTGCAATTACTAACATGAGGTTGAAAGAAAAATTATGAAGATAAAGAACATTTATGAGGATTAATGAAGGAGAGACGCAAACAATGCCATAATGACTAACTTGAAAAGTTTATCTGGTAAGGTAATAGATACATTGCAAGAAATTAAGGAAATAAAAAAGTCTTTGGAATAGCAAATATGAGTTGATGCTCCTGAATCAACAATCCTTGAATTTGAGGAATTAATACCTGCAATATGCGAGGTAGATGAGGAGGTTCTTGATTGAGAAGCTCCAACAGACAGTTGAGATTGAATCTAATTCAAAATGGTTCGGCCCTGAAAAAAAGCATTTGCAATTTTCATAATAGGGCTTGCTTGAGCAATGTTGGAAGAATTGGTTGTTTGAACAACATTTGCAGTATTCAAAGAACTGGTATTATTGTTTCATTGCTGCTGTTTAGACTTTTAGACTTGTACCAGGTGATATCTATGAACCTTATAGCATCGATCAACAGTGTGTCCTAAAATGCCACAATGGGAGCAAATAGGATATTCTTCTATTGTTTATTTGAAGAAGAACTCTTCGGAGAATTGGAAGAAACAGCAAGTGCTACCGCAGGCGAAATTGAAATAAAAAAAAGATCCAATGGATTGTTGTTGTTCCTCTTGAAGAATAAGAGAAAATGCACGAGTAACAGATGGAATTGGATCATTTAGAAGCAATTACGCTCGAGCACAAGAAAAATACTCATTGAGTCCATTAGAAAGTCCATCAAATACTTTGTTTGCAAGAAAGTAGCCATTTCGTAATTTCCTCTACATTAACAAGCACCACAAGTACAGGCAGGTCTATATGTATCCAACTCATCAATTAAGGTTTTGAGATTCGTAAAATACATACCAACTGAATCTTGATTTTGTGCCAATGTTGCTAGCGTTCTTTTGAGCTGAAAAACTTTTGGAGCGTTGTTCCTTTGAAATCTTTATTGTAAATCAAGCCAAATTGCTCGAGCTAACTCAACAAAGAAAATGCTAGAAAAAATTGGCTGTGCAATAGAATTGAAGATCCAGGAGATGATGATGATGTTGTTACGGATCCACGCCAGAAGTAAATCATCGCTATTGAGCTAGGGTGCCATCAATTAATCTAAGCTTGTATTTTATAGTGAAGGAATGGAATTTCATAGCAGAAGCACGTAAACACGTGTGCTAGTAAAAAACATTTTGGAAACAGTGATGAAACATAGAAAACACAAGGCAAACAAGATAAACATTATACTAAGCATGTGATAAAAAAGAAAGGGAAATACCTCCGTGAAAACTTTCTTCAATGCTGACCCTTTCATTTGTCATGAACTCATGAACACTAGAACTTCTTCTTGAACTCATGAACACCGTAACTATTTCTAGAACTCACCAAAGAGAAGTCACACGAAAAAAGACACCACCACTCGGTTTCCTTACTATTCTCTGGATAAGGAACAAGGATTGTGAGATCCTTATTTGAAAGGGAGAGTTCTTTTGTGAGAGAGAGTTTTTGAGCGAGGGAGAAGAAGAATTTTAGCAGAGAGAAACCCTTTCTCTTTTTTTTTTCTTTATGTATTTTTAATGATCATCTAGAAAAAATTCTTCTCCTTCTCTTTATGCGGGAGAGTTTTTGAGTGAGGGAGATGAAGAATTTTAGCTGAGAGAAACCTTTTTTTTTGTTGAAGTATTTTTAATGATCATTCAGAAAAAGTTCTCCCCCTTCTCTTTATGTGAGAGAGAATGAGGTGGTTTGGAGGGGAAGTTACAACTCCCCTCCATCATCTCCGAACAACTCCCAATGGGAGTTATATTATTATTTAATAATATATATATTAAATCAAATTTAATATATATTTAAATAATATCAATTAATTAAATATAACATATTTAATTTCATTTGAATTATATTTAAATAATATTTTCTAATATAATCTATAGTTTAATATGAATCTTATTCATATTAATTGTAACCTATAGTTTTATATGAGTCCATTCATATAGTTAATATTTGAATCTTATTTAAATATTTATCTCTTTCATAAAGTATAATTTTGAATCTTATTCAAAATTGAGTTTATATTATAATGTATCCACATACATTATATTAATTGTATCTCATACAATTAATTCTCTTATTTATCTCGAACAATTTAAATTAATCCAAAATTATTTTATTCTTGTTTTACCTTTAGTGAGCTAGCAAGAGGACCTTATGGACCTACAAATTAGAAGCTCCAATGATAAGAGAACAATTAATTAAACTCTTTAATTAAATTAATCAACATTCATTAACTACAGATCACTCCACAAAAGACTCACAGTTACACTCTTCGCACTGTAGATATATATCTGTATCCATGCATATAACCAATCAACAATAAGTCAACCCTTCATGAATCGCTTGTAATTACAATCAAATTACCATTGTACCTCTATAATTACATCTAACTTCTTAAGTACCACTGATCCCTCTAATAAACAAATAGTTTATAGTCCAACTATAGATCAATCCCTCTCGGACAAGTGAGAGGGTAGGGCCTTATTGTTCAAGACCCAGAACTAACTCTTGAAGGAGAAATTCATCTACTTATTCGAAAGACGAGAAGGAGTGAATTCCATCTTGTGTAGCAATATTCCCAGCTCCCTACTAGGACAAATCCTCAATATGATAGGCATATCAAGTTAATGAATATGGCTACTTTCACTCATACAGGTCAAAGGTATGCCCCCATAGATAGGAGTTCATAACTCACTCAGAATTAAAGTTGAGTCACCTATGGTTATCCTATGAAATGAGTCTCTTCAATTAATGGTGTTATTAAGATAAATTAATCATTTCTCAATCCAGTCTTATACAAACTCTTTGTATAGGATACCTCTACTTACATGTATCCACATAAACGATTAGGATCAAATCATTTGTAACACTTTACAACTCTTGTAACAATTACAAAGTGGACTATACGCAGTGTCATAAGGATAAGGCACTCAACTTTATCCATATATTACATACCTTAGTTTATTATTTAAATATGATCCATTTATATGTCAACTATATACATGTTTAAGTTACATAAAATAACTCAGATCCTAGTTGATTGGATTGAGTTAATGTAATCTAAAGGTCGAATAAAATAACTCATTATTTTATTAAATAAATAATTCGTATATAGATTATAAACTACAAGAACCACGAGATTTAGGATACCAATCCAACAGATAGATAGTCCAATAATCATGGCTCGACTCAAGAAACATAGTTCTCTTCTATAATGAGCTTGGTAACCAAAACAAGGTTGTATTATCATTGTGATGAAGAAAATAGGGATTGAGATATACTTCAAACATATTATGAGAAATATGTGGTGTAAGGGGAACGAGAGCTTCAGGATCGATTGTAGCACTCGTATTGAGAATGGTGGTTTCTTCAAAGAAACTGGTAGGAAGATTCAAAGTAGTCATGGTGAAGAGCAACAAAGGTAAGAAGAAGAAGAAGCAGAAGGTTGAAGAAGAATCGTTTAGAGGGTGTGAAAAGGAAAAACGAATAATACCGGAAAAGATTTTTGAATAAAGTATTCCTACATTTTATCAATAAAGTAGAGGATTATATTTATACACATATGAGATAACAATGTGAAGTTACAAAATAACCAATTAAATAACGACCTATCTACCTGTTAACAAACTTCTAATAGAATTGTTTAAAATAATTCAGATCCATATAAACATGCCCTTAAATTCCAAGATTAAATTTACAAATAGGAGTGTGTACAGTTCGGTTCGGTCTGATTTTGGACGGAATCAAGGACTGAATCGAATCCTTCGATTTACATACAAAAGGAATCATAAAAAACCGAGTTTCTTCGGTTTCGGTTTTTTAACCGAACCAACCTGATGCGGTTCAGGTCGGTTATATTCGATTTAAAACCATTTTTTAACTAACTAAATACATTATTACCAAATTAAAATGAGAAAAATAAAAATAAATAAAACGATGAACTTGGATTTAAGATTCCATAGCTTGAAGATAAAATATCTGGGATAAAAATCATTAACAAAAAATCATCCGCAAATTGTTTCAAAATACAACCCCAATAACAGAAACTAAAATAAAAAAATTAAATATATGAAGCTGAAAAGAACAAAAAACTCTCTTTTCTTTATTCCATTCACTTACATCCTTCCAAAAAATAGAGATGGGAAGAAGAGAAGTGAAGAATAGAGATCAAAGATGGGAGCCGAAATCATGCGTAATACTTATGAGGAGATGATAGTAGAAGCGTATGCCGACATACACGTGACTGCGACAGCCGACGTGGAGAGAGAAGAGGTGACCTATAGCTGTTGGCGTGGATAGGAGAAGTCTTCGAAGACTGGGTTGCTGGAGAGAGGGAGGCTGTGGCATGAGATGAGTGGCTGAGAGGGTTAGGAATTTGGGTTTTCTAGTTTTTCTACTTTTTAAATTGGGCTGACATAAAGAATAAGATTGGGTTGGGCTTTTAATATAAAATTAGAATTATATTATAAATATTATGATAATAGATGTTCTCATGTTTAGTGTCAATTGATAGTGTGTCATGTCCTTATTTTCCAAATGTTGTCTATGTATCTCAACATTACACATTATTAGTCTCCATGTAATCCATTTTCTACTTGCCAAATTACCTATAAATAGTGACATTTGGTGGGTTTTGGAAGACACAAACACATTGAGTAAAATCCAAAAAGATTGGAGAATGGAGAAATCTATCCCTTTTATTTTATTTACTTTTGTCATTTATTTATTTCATATATTTATATATTATGTTTAATTTAATTATTTAATTATTATATTATATTATATTATATTTAATATTATGTTTTTTTGGTATTCGTGTTCCCATTATGCTCTTCAAGTTCACAACACATTATCAGCATAAGCTCCTATCGTTTTTCTCACTAAAGGTCCTAAGTGTGACTAGAAAATGAGTAAAGAAGATCTATGTTTGGCAGACAATGTAACTACACATACAATACTTACAAGTAAAAAATATTTTTCCAAACTGACAATGCTGGAAGCAAAAGTCAATATGATATCAGGTTCCATAAATCTGATTGAAGGTTGTGAAAAAGAAAATATTATTTTGCCTAAAGGAACAAAATTTACAATTGACAATGCATTGTTCTATAGTCAATCAAAGAGAAATCTACTTAGTTTTAAAGATGTATGTTGCAATGATTATCATATTAAGTTGATAGAAAGAATAATATTGGAGTATCTTTATCATATCTACTGTCTCATATGAAAAACGTATATTGGAAAAGTTGTATGCTTTATCTTCTGGATTATATTATAACAATGAAGCTGAAGTTCATGAATTAAGACATATTTACAATTTGGCATGAAAAATTAGGTCATCCAGAATCTATAATGATGAGAAGAATTAATGACAGATTAGGTCATCCAGAGTCTATAATGATGAAAAGAATTATTGAGAATTCAAATGGACACCCGTTGAAGAGCTAAAAGATTCTTCAATCTAATGCATTATCATGTGATGCTTGCTCTCAAGGAAAATTGATAATTAAACCATCACCAGCTAAAGTGGGAATTGAATCCCTTACAATTTTAGAATGAATTCATGGTGATATATGTGGGCCTATAACCCACCAAATGGACCATTTAGATATTTTATGGTATTAATAGATGCATCCAGCAGATGGTCACACGTATGCTTATTATCAAGTCGAAATCTTGCATTTGCAAGATTACTTGCTCGAATAATTAAGTTAAGAGTACAATTTTCTAATTATACAATTAAAACCATTTGTCTTGATAATGCTGGTGAATTTACATCTCAAGCTTTTGATAATTATTGTATGTCGATTGGGATAAGTGTTGAACATCCTATAGCTCATATTCATATACAAAATGGTTTAGCAGAATCATTCATAAAACATGTGCAGTTAATTGCTAGACCATTGCTTATAATAGTTAAGCTTCCTACATCTGTATGGGACCATGCTATTTTGCATGCGGCGTCATTTGTACGCATTAGGCTAGTAGCACATCATAAATACTCGCCATTATAATTAGTTTATAGCCATGAGCCAAATATTTCCCATATGAGAATTTTTTGATGTGTAGTATATGTTTCAATTGCTCCACCACAATGCATTTAGATGGGTCCTCAAAGGAGGTTAAAAATATATATTGGATATGTTTCCCTATCAATTATTAAATATCTTGAACCCCTGATGGGTGATGTATTTACTACATGATTTGTTGATTGTCATTTTAATGAGACAAATTTTCCAACATTAGGGGGAGAAATTAAAAAGAAATTAAAAAGTTGAAAAAAGAAATTACATGGAATGCATCGTTATTGTCTCATTTAGATCTCCATACAGATCGAAGTTCATAAAATAATTCATTTGCAAATATAGCAAATCAGTTACCATATGCATTTATAAATGCTAAGAAAGTGACAAAGTCAAATATACCACTTCAAATGCTCCATTAAATGCGGTAAGTTGTCACTAATGAGTCTGGGATACGTCAGAAGCGTGATAAACCATTCGGTTCCAAAGATAAAAATCCTAATAAAAAAATAGTCAATAACGACTCAGTTCAAAATATGGATGTTCTAGAAGAAATCCTAGATATGAGTACTCGTAAGGATATTGAAGTAAATTAAGATAATAATGAGATCTCAATAAATTATGGAACTATATAAGTTGACAACATTTTTGCATATAATGTTACTCACGATATTATTTATGAAAGTGAATATGAAAAATATCGACATAAGAACGATTGACTTATGTGGAAAGAAATAATTCAATATAAATAAACTCATTTTTCAAATCGTGAGGACTAGTAATCCAGGCATCAGAGAATGTCAAACATGTAGGATACAAGTGGAGTATTTATAAAAGAAATAAAGTAAAGTCATAAGATATAAAGCGAGACAAATCTCATAATAATTATCGCAATAGACTGGTATTAATTATGAGAAAAACATATTATCTAATGGTCGATATACAATACCATGCGATATTCAATTTATCTAATTGTGTATGAAAAGTTTAATATACATCTTATAGATGCAGTCATACCACATTTATATGAATCTCTTAATAATAATATTTGTTTATAAAAATTCCTGAAGAATTAAAGGTACCATAATCTTATAATTCAAATATTAGAGAATCATATATATTGTTGGGTTTGATGCTTCAAATCTCGTGGGTCCTATAGTTTGTAATGTAATGTACAAACAACGTGGGTCCTATAATTTGTAATGTAATGTACAAACAATTTTATTTAGATATTTTATTTCACATTTAGTAGCATTAACACACAAAACTATTAAACTAACATCCAAAGTTATCTTTTGTAGCTTAAACATATATATAGAGTCATACAGGTGGATCATGTTTAAGTGATAACCTAAATGGTCTGTAGTAGATGGATAAGGTTGGATACCTTATCTCGGTAACACTACAAATACGACTTGCTTTGTAGATGTTACAATTGTTGTAAAGTGTTACAAGTGATATGATCCTGATCATTTATGTAGAATATGTGAGTGGGGGTGTTCTATATAAAGGGGTTTGTATGAGGCTGGACCACAAAATGAATAGTCTTGTTATATAATGCGATTAATGATATAGACTTACATTTCATCAGGATGACTATAGGTGACATCACCTAAATCCTGAGTGAGACTGGCCAGATCGCCGATCGAGATCTCGCTATTAACCTCTTGTACATTTCATCAAGGTTTGCCTGTTCTTTGTATATAAACCCTTGTGATGGTTTCGCGCAACTTCAGTATTTCTTCCGCTTCCCGGAGAAATTCTCCTGTTTGTGCCTCATAAAAAGAACTAGCAGGTTGATGCATCATTACCCTGATGATTTAATAAATGGTTTTCTCTATCTCACATCATGATCATGATGAGTCAAAGATAATAATAAAAAAAAAGATATGATTAACAACCATATAGGCATCCTTTGTGCAGTGCATACGACTCCACAATGGAATTCATTTTGACCTTTCAGCGAAGGAATAGAAAATAGAGGATCTAGCAGACCCAGAGCAGTAAAGGATCCAATAACCACTCTTCTTTTTTTTTTTAGTAATTTTAAAATACTATGATGGTTCCGTTGCTTTATTATTTCGTTTGTTATTCAGCAATCCCAAAGTTTCTTTTTTTTCTTTAAAAATAAATATTTCGTAGTCTTTCATAACAGAAATATTGTTAAGAGTCTTCCGTCGTGAAAACAAAAAAGTTTGTGACGCTGAAAGAGGCCTCCGATAACTCAGCGAAAATCGGAAATGCCTTTTATCTCATACTACTCTTTCGATACATAACCTAATGGTTTAGAAAAAAAACAAGAAAAAAAAAATACTCATATCGAATTGAAAGTGCCATGCTATTATCATTAATATTCATATTTTATATGGTGAAGGCATAGTTTTCTTTTTTGTCTAAAAAAAAAAAAAACAAAAACTCATTGGCGCCAAGCGTGAGGGAATGCTAGACGTTTGGTAATTTGGCCTCCGGCCAGAATAAAAGATCCCATTGAAGCGGCTAATCCCATGCATATTGTCTGTACATCTGGTCGCACAAATTGCATAGTATCATAAATAGCTACTCTGAGTATTACCCATCCACCGGGAGAGTTTATAAATAAATAAAGATCTTTGGTATCATCCTCTATACTGAGATATACCATAAAACCAATAAGTTGATTCGAGATCTCGCTATCAACCTCTTGGCCTAAAAAAAGTAATCTTTCTCGATAAAGTCGGTTGATTAGGATCAAATTGTATCCCTTAAGAACCGTACGGGCACCTTTTGATGCATACGGTTCAAAAAAAATAGCGAAAAAAAGAATCAATGTTTAGATTTTAGCCTTCTTTAGAGGACTCTTTCTAACTTCTAATNCGGTCGTTTATCTATACTATAAATTTGAATAAATAAAAAACCAATTCATTAAATTTTCAATTTATCGAACTAACTTTTCATTGATGTATTGTTTCATCGAGATCAAATTTCACTCGCGATGTCATTTTCTTGTTCCCAAATGGGCTTCTTCAATTCTTTTAGATTTATGCTCTACTCTGAGTCAAAATCTGCCCGATTTGGATTTGCATATATAGGACAAATACCCCAATAGCATGTCTTTTTGCTACGACTTCTTTTTTTTTTTTCAATTTACTTCATGCTTTTAACCAAATATTCAATCAACATATTCATCATATTACTCAATTGATTAAAAGTTTTCTATCAATGCTATTTATAAATCGAATATGATACAAGTAGTAATCATAGAATAGATAGATTCCAAATTGAGTTTTTTCTAAGTGGAGCCTGGATACTTCATTTTATTAGTACAACTGAGAAAACCATAAATTAATAAATTATTCTAATTGATAATATTAATCTGGATACCCCCCAAAAAATAGATCTAATTGCACTTCACACTCTAAATTTTTTATAATTAAATCAATTCGTCTTGGGTGAAAGAAAGGATATCTCGATCGGGGGAGAGAACGGGGAAATACCATATGACCCAATATATCTGACAAGTCTCACTATACGTCAACCCACGATGCATCTTCCTCTCCGGGACTTCGAAAAGGTACTTTTGGAACACCAATAGGCATTAAAGCAAAGAAAACAGACAGAATGAATTATTCTAGCTAACTTTGATGTGGAAGCATAACAACGGGTTTATTGTCTTAATAAATAAGATCGGCCTTTATCAGATTTTATCGTTTAGCATATTTTATACATAGATTTAATAAGTTCATAAAAAAGGAAAATGAATGAATAAAGGAAGAAACTTCTTCCAAATAGGTTTTTGAATGATGAACAAGTATGTATACATTCACTCATATAAATAAGATCAATTCCCATATACCATTGCGCATTGGTACTTATCGAGTATAGAATAGATCTGCTTCTTTTTGTTCCTACGAATAGAATAGAATTGTTCCATTATTACTAAAAGAATAGATAAAACATTAATCTTTTCGCCAAGATAATCCCCTCACCTCAAAGAGGGAGGTCTATAGCATAGTTTTTTTTTTTTTTTTTTTTTTCAGTGCAATAAAGTTACATAGTGTCTATTTTTCGTTGATAAAGGGGTATTTCCATGGTTTGCCTGGTATCGTGTTCATAACTTGTATTGAATGATCCCGGTCGTTTGCTTTCTGTTCATATAATGCATACAACTCTAGTTGCTGGTTGGGCCGGTTCAATGGCCCTATACGAATTAGCAGTTTTGATCCCTTTGATCCTGTTCTTGATCCAATGTGGAGACAAATCATGCTCGTTTAGGAATAACCAATTCATGGGGGGGGGGGGGTGGAGTATATAAAGGGACTATAACGAATCCGGTATTTGGAGTTACGAAGGTGTGGCCAGAGCACATATTGTGTTTTCTAGATTGTGCTACTTAGTAGCTATCTGGCAATGGTGAACTCCTGTCTATGAAGGTGGTCCTTTGATTTGTATGAGTGAGACTGGCTAGATCGTCGACTTAGTAAGCCTACCATTTTAGAGATTCATCCAATAGGGGAGTTGGAACATAGCTACACAAAATGAAATTCACTCTTTCCTAATGTCGGGTAAGTAGAGATGTCCAATTTTCCGTGGGGCCCCGCCCCGAAAGGTGGGGATTCCTCGATTAGGTGGGGAATGGAGGGGAAAAAATTCCCCTTGAGCTAAATAGGGATGGGACGGGAATGCCTGGTCCCAGCCCCGCCTCATTCCCCGTCCCTGTCCCTGGCCCCGGCCTCGTTTCGTTCCCCGTCCCCGCCCCGATTAGCTTTTACATATTTATTTAGTATAGTTATATGATGTTATGTTATTATTATTATTATATAAATATTATATTTAAATTTCAAATTTGATTATTTTTTGGGAAAGATAATGAATATGTTTAAATTGAATGTTTATATTTGATTTATATATGTGAATAATTTGATTTATATTTATTTCTTTTTACTAAAAAAAATTAATTAGCTTTTTTAGGCCAAAATTTGAGTAATTATCTTTAAATTCAAATTGTCATATAAAACTAACCATAATAAACTATTTGGTGATAAAATTAATTATTTAATTAAAATTTGCTCACATTAGTGATTTAAATTAATTGGCTTTTTACCAAAAAAAAAGTAATGGGGAAACATTTTCCGCGGGGAATCCTCTCCCCGATCCCTGTGGGGAATTTCATGGGGATGAGGAATGAAATGAGGAGCAGGGATGGGGATGGGGAATGGCATCCCTGGCCCCACCCCATGGACATCTCTAGGGATAAGTAGATAAATTGCTCCCTTAAGGGCTAATTTTGGGGCTTGAACAATGTGGCGTCATATCCTCTCTTGGCCTGAGAGGGGTTTGGTCATAGTTGTGAAAGGATCCGGTGAAGGTTCGCAGCAGAAGGGGATCGGTCCTAATGTTACAATTTTCACAAAATCGTAGTTTTACATAAATAGAAAAATTAAGCATTTCAATAAAGTTTACAGCATGCAAATTTATAGAAGATTTTAGGGGTGAAGAGCGTTTACCCTTGTAGCCAATCTTCTTCGCGAATTCCCTTGATCCAGTCACGAACACTTTGGTCAAGACAAAATGATCTCTAAAATTGAAATCCCAAATGGCCACTACCACAAATGGAACCTCCTGTATTCTTTGTTAGGGTTTGAGAATTCAGGAGTTGTGGGCTCGAAATTTTTGGAAGAGGGAGAAGAAACACACTTTTCTTCTCTGTAAATTTTTGGGATTTTTTCATAGAACTCTCAATGACCTTCTGCATCAAAATTTCCAGCGAGAGACCAATTTCACGTTCCCCATCAAACCATGATTGATGGAGAGGAAAAATAGGTCCTAACTGAAGGAACTCTTATCAAAGAGTACCTATGAGCAGAAGCAAGATCGTTCCAAATTCATTGTGATAGAAACACCATATTCACGAACAAACAACAAGTTATGCATCTAAGAATAAATTACAATATGCTTTTCAAACTTAAACAACAAAGGCACGAGAGACATACCTCTTGAAGAACTTTTCTTCCCTTGAACTCTTGCTCTCACCAGTCTAGCAACCCTCTTTGTCGTTGTGCAATCCAAATCTATCGTCCACCAAATCTCGCCGTCGTTTACCACCGAACGACCTTCAACACGAACAGGCAACAAGGAGAACACAACCACTCAGTGACTTTGGCATTCTCAGAGTGAGAATCCAGGAGGTGTGAGCTCTGTTGGATTTTGTAGAGGGAAGGTGGAAACAACAATCATTTACTACGACCAAGCAAATGGGAGAGAAGATGTGTCTATCATGTAGACGGGGCTTTATCGTTTAGCAAAAGGTGCGATTGTTTAGTAAAATAAGGTTGATCATTTAGACAATCGTTTAGGTAAATCGCTCGGGTACGTGATTGCTTAGAAAAGACGATACGATCGTTTAGGAAATGCGAGCGTGTACATGGACAACTTGAGCTATTGTGTATGCTCTTGTTTACTAGACGATGGCAGTGTACTAATTCGTGTAGTAACTATCCGATCCTTTTGCAAAATGAAAACTATTTTCATTTTATCCTTTGATTACTGAAAACTGAATGTAACCTCCTACTATCTCGTGCGGTTATGGAGAAAAACCAATTATCTCATAATTGTTTAATTAAAAAATAAATATAATCATATTATATTTATAACCTATAGTTTAATATCACATCATATGCAACATATAAACCATTTAGTCCTTTTCTCCTCCACTAGATATAAATCATTATTATATCCTTTTCCTCCAATTAATGTATCTCATACATATGCCCACTATATTATATAATTGACCAGTTTAATCATATCATATATAATTAAAACTCCTCTTGTCAATTGAACAACACTTTGAACTGACCCAAAAACTGGTTTCAACTTGAAATCCACTCATTGAGTTACTAAGAGGACCTTATGGACCTGTGGCTTGAAGCTCCAACGATACATGAATAGCTGACTAATCTCTTTAGCCACGAGATTCACCATCCGTTAACTGTCAGGCATTCCACTAAAGACCAACAGCTACACTTTTCTCACCACAGATATATTTCTGTGTCCATCGAATATAACCAATCAACAGTACAATAACCCTTCACAGATGCTCGTAAGTACAATTGGTCCAATTTACTGTTTTGTCCTTATAGTTACATCTAACTTCGTAAGTACCACTGATCCCTTTAATGAACAATACAACATAGTCCTACTATGTGTGGACACCTCTCGGGTCATGAAAAGGTATGTGGCGCCACATCGTTCAAGCCCTGGATTCAACCCTTAAGAGAGCAATCTATTTACTTATCCTTGCTTCGAGGAAGGAGTGAATTTCATCTTGTGTAGCTGAGTTCCCAACTCCCCAATCAGACAAATCCCCAAAGTGGTAGGTTTGAGTCGCCAATCTGGCCACTCGCACCCATACAAATCAAAGGACCGCCCTCAAAGGCAGGAGTTCCCAACTCACTCATGATTGAGGTCATGTTACCTATGGTCATCGTAGTGAAGTGAAGTCTCTTTCATGAACGACGTTATATAACGAGACTATAACACTTCGTGATCTGATCTTATACAAACTCCTTTGTATAGGATGCTCACGCTCGCATGTCTCTACATAAATGATCAAGATTAGACCATCTATAGCAAGTCACAATACTTGTAACTATTCTACAAAGCAGGTCGCATCCGTATCACCAGGATAAAGTTTTCCTTCTATATTCATACACTACATACCATTTTGGTTATCACTTAAGTCATGATCCACCTGTAAGTCTCCACATACATGCTTAAGTTACTACGACAACTAGGGATAGTTTATTGGTTTGTGGTAAAGCAATTAAAACATCGCATGTTTCATAGACAATAGTGAAGAAAATATCATATATTATTACATCATAAGCATTTGTTCAATACAGTGTTTACAAACTACAAGATCCAACGAGAGTTTAGGGCATCAACCCCAACAATAATTCCCTCATTTAATTTAATTAAAAATAAAATAAAATAAAAAATTATATAAATATAATAACTAACTTATTATATGTATATATAACTCCTGCCTTTGAGGGCATTCCTTTGATTAGTATGGGTAAGAGTGGCCAGATTGCCAACTCAACATGCCTACCTTTTTGGGAACTTGTCTGATCTGGGAGCTGGGAACTCAATCTACAAGATGGAATTCACTTCTTTCCCGAAGCAGAGATAAGTAGAGAGATTGCTTTCTTAAGGGCTGGTTCCGGGGCTTGAACATAGTGGCCACAGCTTCTCTTTGGGCGTTAGTCATAAAGGCCTTGTTTAACACTGAAATGTTCAGTACGACAACAACAACTAAAAGACCAAAAGTTTCTCCAAAGGAAAACGCCAATCTTTGACATCTACGGTTAGATCACATCAACCTCAATAGAATCAAGAAGTTGGTGAAAAGTGGATTTCTAAAGAGTTTAGAAGAAAACTCCTTGCCGGTATGTGAATCATGCCTCGAAGGCAAGATGACCAAATGACCTTTATACTGGAAAAGGTTACAGAGCCAAGGAATCCTTGGAGCTTGTAGATTCAAACCTTTATGGTACGATGAATGTTAGAGCTCGAGGTAGGCATGAATACTTCATCTCTTTCATAGATGATTATTCAAGGTTTGGGTATCTCTTCCTAATGCAATGTAAGTCTGAAGTCCTTGACAAGTTCAAGGAGTATAAGGCTGAAGTTGAAAACTTGTTAGGTAAGAAGATAAAAACACTACGATCTGATCATGGTAGAGAGTATATGGACCTCCAATTCCAGAACTATATGATAGAACATGGATTGCAACCCAACTCTCGGCCCCTGGTACACCTCAGCAGAATGGTGTATTAGAAAGGAGAAACAGGACCTTGTTGGACATGGTTCGGTCTATGATGAGTTATGCTCATCTTTCAGACTCGTTTTGGGGTTATGCAGTGCAGATTGCATGTTATATCCTGAACAATGTTCCCTCGAAGAGTGTTTCTGAAACACTTTTTGAGTTATGGAGAGATCGTAAGGGTAGTTTGCACCACTTCAGGATTTAGGGTTGTCCGGCACATGTGCTGGTGACTAACCCAAAGAAGTTGGAACCGCGT